>NW_006408946.1:807956-809351 GCF_000296735.1 Chrysochloris asiatica | reverse complement strand
TAGGCATTACCAAACACCATGAGGAAAATAGTTTCTGGGTCTGGGGCTTAGGACCATAGTCTTAGGATGCACCATGGTCAGCTGGCATAATGTAGTCCACAAAGACAATATTCTACATCCTTATTTGGTGAGTAGCCACTGGGATCTTAAAAACTCATGAGTGACCATCTAAGGTGCAGCTATTGGTCTTTCCATATGTGAAGGAAAGAAGAGTGATGAAAACTGAAGATGCTTGGAACAAATTAGTTCAATAGACTATTGGAACATGTGGACACCAGTTTCCATGACTCTGAGACCAGAAGAACTAGATGGTGCCCAGCCACCATAACCAACTTTTCTGAAAGGGATCATATTATATCCCAGATAGAGTGGGGGGAAATGTAGACTGAAACTCAAAATTATTAAAAAGACCAGACTTACTGGTAAGAAAAAGACTGAAGAAACCTGACTCACTCTTCAGGTATGGAATGGAATTCACCCTGTGGCTCAATTTTCAGCCAAGCAGTAAATAGGAATATAGATGGGACAAAACTAGTAAGGTATGCTTACCATGGAATGGTCAACCATTCAAGATAAAATGGGCGATAATTACCTAAGGACAAAATTCAGAAGGGTTGGGAAGAAGGTTGAAATGGAAATAAGAACTACAGAGATGAAGTACGGTAACTTGTTTTTACATGGAAGGGAATGTAATCATTGAGATGAAATAAAGTGTATGACTTTTTTAATTTAAAACTGATTATCTTCACAATAAAAAGTTTCAAAAAAAGGAGGAAACTGCCATGGTTTGAGACAGGCGTATCTTAGTCCTCAAACTGACATTTTTGCCCTTCAACAATTTAAAGAGTTGCTTTGCAGCAGATTTATCTAATGGAACATGCCATTTGGTTTCTTTTTCTGTGTCCCTAGGTTTTGTATATTGTGTTTTCATTCTCATTTTTTTCTAGGAATTTTAAATTTTCATATTTAATTTGTTCTATTACCCAGTAGTTTTTAAGCAGGGTCTTATTCAGTTTCCATGTACTTAATCCTATTTCCTTGATATTCCTATTATTGATTTCTAATTTTATAGTACTGTGATCTGAGAAGATGCTTTGTAGCATTTTGATGTTTTCTTAAAATTTATTGAGACTGGCTTTGTGGCTTAATACATGTTCTATTCTGGAGAATGTTCCATGAGCACTGGAAAATAACTTGTATTTTGCTGTTGCTGAGTTGAATGCTTTGCACAAATCTGTGAGATCAAGTTAATTAATTGTGTTAATCAGTTCCTCTGTGTCTTCCTTGAGTTTCCTTCTGGTTGTTCTATCCTTTTTTGAAAGTGGTGTGTTAAAATCTCCTACTACTATTGTTGTTGTTGTTGTCAGGTGCCATCGAGTCGAAACTGACTCATAG
>NW_006408946.1:800553-806254 GCF_000296735.1 Chrysochloris asiatica | reverse complement strand
ATTTTATTATAGTATTTGGCTTTATCTTCTCGAGCTGATCTTTGAAATTTTCTGTTCAGCTCTTGCACCTCTTCAATTTTTTTTGAAGGGTAATTTTTATTGTAGGGTAGTCTCTTTCTTCAATACTTTAGTGTTTGATTGGAAGCATAGATATTTGCTATGGCTATGTCCTCTTTTTCAATTGACCCTTTAATCATGAAATAATGTCCTTCTTTGTCTCTCATGTTGGTTTTTGCTTTAAAGATTATTTTATGAGATTAATACTGCCACTCCTGCCTGTTTATAAAAATATTGGTATATTTATTCCATCCTTTAATTTTTAATCAATGTTTGTTTTTGTGTATAAAGTATGTTTTTTGTAAACAGCATATTGAAGGATCCTGTTTTGTTTTTCATTCTGCTATTCTCTGTCTCTTGACTGGGGCATTTTATCAATTGATGCTGAGAGTAATTATCAATAAGTCTACATTGCAGACATTTTTCTGTTTATTTTTCTGTGGTGCTGCTGGTTTCTTTGTTCTGCATGTTTTACTGTGCTAAGTTGATTTTTTGTGTGCTCTTTCTTGTCAATTTCTTCATAGCTTTATTGTTTCCAAAATCTTCATGGATTTTCCTTTCTGGATTTTATGTTAAGGTGTAATAAGTTTCTTTAAGGTTACTCTGTACTTTGTTATATTCTTTCTCATTTTAAAACTGCCTGTTTTATCTTGAAATCTACCTGGCCTCCTTACCACCTGGACTCCTGTAACTATACTTTTCCCTCCCTTTGTAGTTGTCCTGATCATAGACTGACATCTCAGATTCCCCATTTTCAGTCTTGTAGTTTTGTTCTACTCTGAACACTTTCATATCTGGACTGAATTCTGGGTGGTGTTGCCAGGTATGTTGATCTCTGTTTGTTGTCTGCTCTTGTTGGTTCTCAATCTAAAGAACTCCATTTAATATATTTTGGAGAGTTGGCTTGGCTTTTACAAAGTCCTTTAATTTCTGTTTATCTGAAACTGTTCCAAGTTCACCATCATATTTGCTGGGTCTGTGATCTTTGGTAGTTTTTTTTTTTTTTTTCAGAATTTTCTATATGCTTCCCCATTGCTTTCTTGTCTGCATGGTTTCTGCTGAGAAATCTGAGTTTAATCTTATTGGTTTTCCTTTGCAGCTAACATTTCATTTTTCCTGAGAAGCTTCCAGGATTCTTTCCTTGTCTTTGATTTTAGAAAGGTTGATTATGATATGTTTTGATGATTTTCTTTTGGGGCCTATCCTGCCTGGGTTTTATTCAACTTCTTGAATGCTTACCTTCTCATTTTTCATGATGTTAGGGAAATTTTCTTCCTGCAGATCTTTGACTCTCTTTCTGTGTTTTTCTTTGTCTCTTCCTGTTCTGGAATTCCAACTACCCATAGGTTATTTCTCATCACATTATCCCACATTAATCTTAGGATTTCTTTTGATTTTTCTCTTTTTCTTTTTTTTCCCCCTGATCTTTTAGCTTACTAGTATTGATAGATTTATCTTCAAGCTCGCTGATTCTGGCTTCCATTGATTTAAATCTACTCTTTTGCTCTTTTAGTGAATTGTCCATTTCTGATAACTTAGTATTAATCTTCTGGATTTCTGTTTGCAGGTTTTGTATTGTCACCAAACTGTTATCTATTTTGATTGTTCCTATAGTGCTTTTCTGAATTCCTCCTTGCTTTCCTCAAACTTTCTGTCAGTAGTTTGGAGGTACCTAAATATCATTCTCCAGAATTCTTTTTCAGGTAGCTCCAGTATCCCCTTTTCCCCAAAACATTTTCTAGCTCTGCTTCTGGGTCACTTGTTTGAACTACTCTTGTTTTGTTTTGTGTGTGTGTGTGTTTATGTGAGCAGAGATTGTCTGCTGATTTCCAGGCATTATCATGTCATTGTATTTCTATTAAGATGGTGAATATATGTTGGTATATTCTTAGGCAATCACCAACTGCCTTCTGGTGGATATGATCAAAAGTTGAGCTTGTGCACTGTACTCTGGTATTCATGAAGTTCAAATCTGGGTGAATTTAGATGATACTGATTGTTGTAATTGCTGCAGTGTACAAAAGCTAGTATTGACTTTGCCCCAGTTGGTGGGATTGAAGAGAGTAAGGTTGTGGTTGAGCTGCATGGCTGTAGTTGCTGTCATCACTGAGAGTCAAAGGCAGACTTCTGCAATGGAAATGTTTTCTTATCTCTCAATCCACTGAGACCTATTCAAAATGGCTGCATTGGGTCATGTTGGCCACCCAAAATCAGAAGTCACCTCCTTTTTTGTGTCTGTTCAACTATTTCTTTCAGTAAGCACTTGATCCATTAATTTTTCCCTTTATCTGAAGCTCAGAGTTCAAGAATCATCCTCTGAATCTGGTCGTTTGGTTTTCTATATCTTTGGTGCAGACAGTCCTCATAGCCTTTCTGCCTAGTCTGCCATCATGCCCCACCTCCTCAGTGGTTGCCATTTGATTTCTTGACTTCTGCTTCCATAAGCACTGATTGTGGATCAAATTAAAGTCATTGACAATTTTAATCTATTTTCCATTTATCATGCTGATAATTACTGGTCCACTTGTAAGGATTTTAATTTTCTTGACTTTGAGTTGCAATCCATATTGAATAATGTACTCTTTGATCTTCATCAGAAAGTATTTCATGATCTCTTTGCTTTTAGCAAGTAAGATTTTGTCATTTGCATCTCACAGGTTATTAATGTGTCTTTGTCAAATCCTGATGCCTTGTTCTTCTTCATAAACTTCAGTTTCTTGGATTATTTATAGAAACTCCTGCAATCCCATTGAAATAGTGTTATCTCACATGGGCATACCTAATTTTGAAAGAGATATATACTCCTGAGTTATTCAAAGACACTAGTACTCATCTGACCAATGCATTCATAAATACTGTAATGATGGGAGTGACCTAAGGGATAGATTTAGGGATGAATAGATCACATATGAACAATTTACCACAAACAATACTGTCTTTTCCTCAGTCCTTTGTATTTTTCTTATTATACCAACTTTGTTTATCGAAGTCCACTGTTGAGTCCTGGTGTGACACTGTGGGTTAATGTGTTGAACTGCAAAGATAGTTTGAACTACAAGGTCAGCAGTTCAAGCTCACCAGCTACTTCTCAGAAATCCTATACAGGGTCACTATGGGCTGGAACTGATTCAATGGAACTTAACAATAACAACAACAACTGTTGAGTCCAGGAGTGCTGGTGGTATAGAAGTTCAACACTGGGCTACTAACCACAAGATCAGTGATTTAAACCCACCAAACACTCCACGTAGTAAAGATGAGGCTGTCTGCACCTGTTAACGTTCACAGTTTCAGAAACCCTATGGAGCAGTTATATTCTGTCCTATAGAGTCACTATGAGTCAGAATTGAAACAAACAAACAAACAAAACAAAACAGGGAGGTTTATTAATGTGTTCTGGTTTCAAGGTTTTAATCAATCAAACAATCTTTTTAGAATTGACTTAACCATCCAAATTAAATACTGAATCTAAAATCTATTATATATGCTTCCACATAGATTCTATGATAAATGACTCCACATTTGGCCCTATCTAAATTATGTTTATTCCACTTTGATCTAAAACCATTAGGTGTTATCCCTACATGTTTTCCAGGTTTCTGATAATACAGAGTCTTGCAATTCTTTACCATGTTTATTATACATTCCTGAGTCAGACTCTGTACTTATCTCCCTGGGTTTCATTCAGTTCTGACTCTATTTATGAATCTGAAGCCTATGAAAATTTTGGGGATAGATCACAAAGTGAATATATATCATGAAAGTAGACGTCAAGAAATCAAACGACATATTGCATTTGGCAAATCTGCTGCACTTTAAAGTGTTGAAGAGCAAAGATGCTAGCTTGAGGACTAAGGTGTGCCTGACCCAAGCCATGGTATTTCCAATAGCCTCATATGCATGTGAAAGCTGGACAGTGAATAAGGAAGACCATAGAAGGAGCTCTGGTAGCGTAGTGGTTACGAATCGGGCTGCGAACCTTAAGGTCAGCGGTTCGAAACTACCAGCCGCTCCGCGGGAGAAAGATGAGGCTTTCTACTCCCGTAAGGATTTACACCCTCGGAGACCCTGTACAGGGTCACTATGGGTCGGAATCGACTCGACGGCACTTAACAACAACAACAACAACATAGAAGAATTGATGCTTTTGAGTTATGGTGTTGGAGGAGAATATTGAAAGTGCCATAGACTGCCCATAGAACCAACAGATCTATGTTGGAAGAAGTGAAGCCAGAGTGCTCCTTGGAGGCCAAGATGGCCAAACTTCATCTCTCATACTTCAGACATATTGTCAGGAGGTACCAGTTACTGGAGAAGGATATAATTTTTGGTAAGGAGGAAGATCAGAGAAAAAGAGAAAGACCCCCAGTGAGATGGATTGGTAAAGTGGTAGTATCAATGAGCTCAAGTGTGTACTGATGTGGCATTGCAAAATGAGACCACAACCCCAAGGTTCCTTGGAAACCCTATACAGGTTTGCTATATGAGTCAGAACTGACTCAACAACAAGAAGTCCTAGTGGCTAAAGTGGTTAGGTGTTAGTTCTTGGCTGCTAACTGAAAGATCTGTGGTTTGAACCCTCCAGTTGTATTTTAGGAGAAAGATATAACAGTCTGCTTCCATAAAGATTACAGACTTGAAACCCCTGTGGGGCAGTTCTATTCCATACCGTAGCCTTTAAAGTCTGTTTTTAGTCATTGTCTACAAAGCTGTCTACAATAATTCCAGAAAAATGCAAGTAATAATTGTGCCACTGCTTTTCATAGGTGATGGGTATCCCATTTCTCATTGACAATAAGCTCTCAATTGCTTTCCAATCTAACAAGATCAGACAACTAATTCCAGATTCCGGTCTTTGAGTTTCTGCAACTTAGAACCACTTTCAGAACCAGATATAGCTACCAGTCAGGATTTGCCCAGGAAAGAACTCACTTACCCAGATATGGTAGCAAGAAGGGATTCAGAGCAAAGAATTAAAAACTTACGAAAGTATTGAAAGAAGAATAGGGAACTTAGTAGTTTACGGAGACCTACCATTGATTTTTTGAGGAAATTTGGAAATTTAGGAGTCATAGTGACTGGCAATTACACCTGCTTCCAGTGTCAAAGTTGGTGATTCACAAGTGCTTGCCCAGAAGCAGCTATAAGCTTCATACTTGCTATCAACCCAGACTTTCCCAGCAAGTTTTGAGGAAAAATAATAGCTTTCCTCTCTTCAGTCTTCCAGCTGTTTGTGCCAGCTGTCTTTCATTGTTGTGCTGCTGTTTAGTACCACTGAGTAGGTTCCAACTTGTAGCGACACTGTATAGGTTTTCCAAGGAGCAGCTGGTGGGTTTGAACTGCCAACCTTGTGGTTTGCAGTCCAGTTCTGATCCTATAATACCACACCAAGAGTCATGTATTTTATCGTTGCTTTTGTTAAGTGTAGTCGAATTGGTTGTGATGCATAGTGAGCCTGTATAGGGTTTCAAGGAGTGGCTAGTGAGTTGAACCACCAACCTTGTGGTTCACACTGACTTTTCAATACTACACATTCACCCACAGTGCCACACCAGGACTCCTGTCTTTCATTGTTGTTACTGTTGTTAGGCGCCATTGAGTTGGTACCAACTCATAGCAACTCTGTGCACAACAGAACAAAATA
>NW_006408946.1:791871-799430 GCF_000296735.1 Chrysochloris asiatica | reverse complement strand
ATATGCCCTCTCTTTTTATCAGCTGCACGCTTCACTCTCCACATGGTAGGGCTTAGCTCACCACTTCATTGCTGTTTTTCCCTCACTTCCCATTATTGGTGACAAGCATGGTCACCAATCAGAGCGTATATTCCCATTGAGTCTTATTCTTGGAAGAGGGTTTGCACTGAGTGGACCTGACCACTTGTCTTGATGTTTCCTGGGCACGCAACTTGTTTGTTCTTATAGTAATTGTCCGTCTGCCTCTATTGTTTTGTATTTTTCCTGTAGGTCTTTCTTTCAAGAAATATCTTCTGTTTTTCTAGCTGCTCCAGGGTGGTCTGCTTGTCCTTTCAAGTGGAAATTTCCCATCTCTGGAGATCTGGATGTGGTTCAGACTTCTACCTATAGTCTTATGTATTGCAGAGGCTCCAGCCCATGGTACTTTTAATATTCTCCTCCAAAACCATAACTCAAATACATCAGTTATTCTATGGTCTTCCTTATTCACTAGCCAACTTTCACATGCATATGAAATTATTGAAAATACCATGGCTTGCATCAGGTGCACCTTAATTCTCAAAGTAACATCTTTGCTCTTTAACACTTCAACAAAAAATCCTCACCACTGGACCAATAAATAACATCCATATAGATGGAGACAGACTGAAGTTGTCAATGACTTCATTTTGCTTGTAACAACCATCAACCCTCATGAAAGCAGTAATCAAGAAATGAAATAACGTATTGCAGTGGGCAAATCTACTGCACAAGACCTCTTTAAAGTGTTGAAGAGCAAAGATGTTAGTTTGAGGACTAAGGTGTGGCTGATGAAAACCATATCTTTCATTAGCTGAATCTAAGTCAGGCAATGAAGTAGTTAAAAAATCAATTGCTGTCAATTCCAGCTTCTGGAGACCCCATGTGTGTCAAAGTATAAATGAAGTTCATGGGGTTTTCTCTGACTGATTTTTCAGAAGTAGATTGTCAGGTTATTCTTCTGAGGTGCTTCTATGTGGACTTAAACCATTAGCCTTTTGGTTAGCAGTCAAATCCATTTGCACCACCTAGAGAATTTAGGACATGTATTTTTCAGTTTTCTGAACTCTATAACATAGAAAATAGTTTGAAAAGGTGTGGATGGCCCTGAGTATCAACAAACAAAATTGGGTGCTGTCTACTCAGAAATGCTTAAAATGTAACAACAAAAAATAATGTATGAACATTGGAAGGACAAGCAGACCAGCCTGGAACAGGTAGAGGAACAGGAGATACTTCTTGAAATAAAGACCAGCTGGAAAATCCAAAACAAAAATGGCACTCTGATTAGTTACTACAAGAACAAGCAAGTTGTTCACCAGGGAGCCATCAAGTCAAGTAATCAAGTCCCTTCAGGACAAACCCTCTTCCAAGACTGAAACTCAAAGGTAACACACAAGCAGGCATGTAAACTTGCTGGCAACCACATTGGTCTACTGGTGAGTGGAAGAGGGGGAAAGGCAGAAACGAAGGTATGGGCTAAGTCTGACCACATTCCATAGACTCCCACCAATCTGTAGATGGCAGAGAGAAGAGGAAAGCCTGGTTGGTCTGAAGTATGGTGATACCTTGGGACTCCTGGTCCCAAGGACAAGGATATAGCCATGGAGGGCTGGAGCTGAGAGTGAAGCATCAGCTGATAGGAAGTGAGGGGAGATGCACAAGAATGCCCAAGCTTGCAGATAGAACTCATTTGACCTAGCTTCAATGGCTTGATGATCAGAGTTCAACTAAGAGAAGATAAAACATTTTTATAAAGGAAACAAGGGTAAATTGCTACAATTTAATGAACTTGACCAATACTTATGGATGTACTATTTCAAAATACCGACTGAGAGGGAAGGAATCTTCACATCAAGGATAACTCCTATCCCCTTTGTATACAGGATTGATAAGGATGGGCAACTTAGACATTGCCTACCCAAAATGAGGGGTTGATAAAGGCACGAAGTGAATGGCTTACAAGTTTTCAAGAGGGAGTTTAGTTTAAGAGTGTTGGGGAAAGGTAGAATCCCCACTGAATAGTTTTAATATTGTCTAGATGGGTCTGGTGAAGGGAGATGGGGTTAAGATTCTTATGATTCAATAGTGAGTAATTGTTATCATAAATGCTACTGTCACAACTGTAAAGGTAGAAGTTTTGTAACATAAAGGGTAGAGTAATTAATCTTACATTCCAGAAACACAGGACCCTAGGACTATCAAGGAAGAAGAGCATGAGCAAAATGTGAGACTTTATCCAGAAAAACAACAACACTAGAGATGGAGGCAGAGATTAGAACATGGAGAGATAGAACAGTTGAGGACTTTTAGACTCGTGGAGAGAGAAAGGCTGTGTGCTGCCAGCCAAGAGGCAGGCTTGCAGATTGTGTCCTTTAGTTGTTTACATGATTGTATATTTACACATGTTTTTGTGTAAACTCCTCTCCCCCCTCAAAAAAAACCAAAACACCACACAGAAGGAATGGAAGCAAATACTGTTGAATGATGATTCATGGAGGAGACTGTAATCATTGCAATGAAATTATATGTTTAAAACTGATGTTCTCCCACTATCACTTAATTCACAATAGAAACTTCTAAAACATAAGAGTAATATATGAACAGTCTTCTTTTTCCTATTGCCTTTCCAATAAGTAGAGGGTTATAGGTTTTCCATGAGCTGTTTCCTCTTTTTCTTTCCATCTTTGAAGTTACTTTGAGTCTTTAAGATGAGACTAAGTGTTAGGAGCAGCTGAGTTGTATGTTCCTGACTTGGCAGTAGTTTAACTGAAGGATTGCAACCGAACAGTTGTGGTCCAGAAACTCAGGCTGCTTCCAAGTCAAAGTTTCTGCCCCCTGAACCTCCTGAGGAACTTGCAGGCCTTTCTCATGGGTCTGGGAACTTGCATGGTCTTTCCTTGTATTTAGCTATGTCTATTGGCTCAACCTGCGCAACATTCTTGCCACCCTATCTCATTTCCCTAGCAACTACATTCTTCTGATAAAGTTCCGCTTACTGCATGCATCAAAACACCACATGTTATTCTTTCCCTGCCCCCAAGCACCTCCCCTTGAGCTGTGTATAAAATAAATTCATCGCCTTGGTCTGTGTTTCTCCATCAGAGTGCTGCATCCCACCTGGTTCTAACTATTCTATATTTCAAATGTGTCTTGTGTCTTCTCTTTTATTTCTCATCTCCCGTCACCCTATTCAGGTTTAATCTCTCCGTGTGAGTCGCAGAGAAAAGCCAATTTTCAGACTCGGCAGTTGGCTCCAGCAACTAAGGAGATGGATAAAGGGGAAAGCAAGTGGCAAGGGAAGGCACTTCTAGGGAGTTTGCAGAGAAAGACACAAGGACGGACAAAAGAGAGCTTTGGATGGAAGGGAGAAATGTAATTTTGAGAATTATTGCTATGAATGGTACAAGGTTAAATCAAAATATTGCTTCCAGGGTTCTAGTTCATACATGCAGAGGTTTCTTCCAAATAAAATATGTTTAGACATATCTTTGTGATCAGAGGATCTGCCCTGTAAACTTTCATTCGATTCAAAATAAAAACTTAAAAAAAAAAAAAAAAAGATAGTTGAAAACTGCATGAATGTGACAAATATCAGGAAAGATACATCTAGGAATTTTTTCACATTATGACCATGTACCTGCTCATTTTTTGAAGGTAGCAAGGAAATGCCATGAGAATTTTGGGGGAAGGGGGGGAACCTTATCCCATCCACCCTACAGCCTTGATCTTGCCCTTTCTAAATTCTTTTTCCCCACCAAAAAACTCAAAGAACATTTAAAAGGAACACAATTTGAGTTCCTTGAAACAGTAAAACCTGCCATTTTGACTGTAAAACCTGACAGTTGAAAAGCGTCAGATTTGCTCAATGCCATAAGTTCTTTGATTTTTTTACTGCTCCTTCCATGAGTGTTGATTGTGGATCTAAGCAAACTGAAGTCTTTAACAACTTCAAACTTTTCTCAGTTTATCATGATGTTATTTATTGGTCCAGTTGTGAAGATTTTTGTTTTCTTTACATTAAGGTGTTATCCACACAGCAAGCTGCAGTCTTTGATCTTCATCAGTAAGTATTTCATGTCTTCTTCACTTTTATCAAGCAAGGTTATATTATCTGCATAAAGCAGGTTGTTCACATAAAACTATATGGAGTATATGTCAAATAACAATAGCATCTCAGCACTTCTCAAAATAAAGACCAGCAGGAAAATGAAAAATGACAGCCTGATTGGCTACTATAAGAACAAGCAAGTTTTTCACTGGAGAGCCATCAAAGCATGGCACTTTCAATATTCTCCTCAAACACCATAACTCAAAAGTATCAATTCTTCTATGGTCTTCCTTATTCACTGTCCAGCTTTCATATGCATATGAGGTTATTGAAAATATCATGGCTTGGGGTAGACTGCTTCCAGGAGTGTTGATCCAAGAAGAATGAAGTCCTTGACAACTTCAATCTTTTCTCCATTGATAAGAATGTTGTTTACTGGTCCAGTGGTGAGGAATTTTGCTTTCTTTACATTGAGATGCAATCCATACCAAAGGCTGTGGTCTTTGGTCTTCATCAGTATCTGTTAGTTTGTAGTACTGTGGTGGCTTGTGAGTTGCTGTGATTCTGAAAGGTATGCCATGAGTATTTTAAATACTATCAGGGTCACCCTTGGTGAACAGGTTTCAGGTAACCTTCCAGATAAAGACAGACTAGGTAGAAGGAAAGATGAACTACTTTCAAATATTTAGTCACTGAAAACCTCATGAATAGGAGAGAAACACTCTCAGAACTTAACTACAGGAAGATTAAAAAAAAAAAATGTTTTTGGTAAATGAAGTAAGTGCAAATTATTAAAATTTGATGAACTTGACCTATACTTAGGATGTAGTAGCTCAAAATACAAACTGAAAGAGAGTCTTTACATCAAGTATCAATCCTATCCCCTCTGTATACAGGATTGGTAAGGATGGGAAACTTAGACATTGGCTACCTAAAATGGGAGAGGGGATATAAAAATACAAAGTGACTGGCTTACATGTTTTCCAGAAGGAGTTTCGTTTCAGAGTGTCAGGGAGAAGGTAGAATCCCCACTGAATAGTCTTCATCTAGTCTTGATGTGTCTGGTGAATAAAGATTGGGATAAGATTCTTATGACTCAATAGTGAGTAATTGTTATCATGACTAACTGTGACTGTCACAATGGTAAAGGTAGAAGTTCTGTAACAAAAAGAGGGAGTAGTTAATGTTACCATCCAGGAACAGAGGCCCATAGAACCATCAAGGGGACGAGCATGAGCAAAATTGGGACCCTGTCCAAAGAAGCAGCGACACCAGAGATGAGGATATGGGGAAATAAAGCAGCTAAGGCCTCTAGACTCCTAGAAAGAGAAAGGCTGTGTGCTTGCAGCTAGGAGACAAGCTTGCAGAATGTGCCCTTTGGTTGTTTAAATGATTATATATTCCTGAGTGTTGTTGTGTACATCTAAAACAAAAGAGAGAGAGAGAGAAAAAACAAGACAGAGGGAATAGAAGCAAATAATGTTGAATAATGATGCACGGAGGAGATTGTAACCATTGCAATGAAACGATGAGTGTAAAACTGATATTCTTCCATGTAAACTATCACTCAATTCACAATAAAAGCTTAAAAACATAAACAAAAAAATAGCTTCTCATTTTGATATTTTTGTTTAATACAGATTTATATGATTTTATGGAGTCCTGGTGTGGTGCTGTATTCTTATGATTCAGGATAAGCGCATATTCTTATGATGTAGGATAAGCCCTGGACTGCTAACTATAAGGCTAGCAGTTCACATCCACCAGCTACTCATAAACCCTATACAGTCAACAGCACTTAACAACAACACATAATTTTGTTGCAACACTTTTTGATTTACCCTCGTGTGATTATTTCATGGTACTTGAGAAACAACAAAGGATTTTAGTTATCTGGAAATACCCTTTTTTGCAGCATTTTGCTTGTATGTTTGTTTACCTCAGAGATTCTCTAAGCATGGTCTTCAATTGGGAACAACTCCATGGCAGTGAGTGCTTTTTTTTTTTTTTTAATGGTTTTTGTTTTGTTTTTCTAAGGTCAAAATTATTTTTGTGATTTTCCCCTGATGTGCAAAAGCAATGATGGGTAAAACTGCTGGCAATTTAGCAAGAATCAAATCAGTAGCACCAAACTGTGTTGTCTAAGTCATTATATTCTTCACCACCAATCACTTGCATGATAAAAATAGAATAAAAATGCCAATTTCACTGAAGAATATCCTTCACAAAGTAGTAGCAATTATTTTATTAAATGTTCATCTTTACATACAATATCATTTTAATATTGTGTTATAAAATGGAATGTAGAGATACAAGGTACTTGTGCTACATACCAAAGTATGATGGTTGTCTTTAGAAAAGCACTTCTGTGATTGTGTTTGTGAACGGAACTAGCTCATGGCTTTCGCAGAGCACGATTTTTACTTGAAAGAACGACTGACAGGAAAATAATCATTATTCAGACTGGGATGTTTGGCAGACATGTTCTCCAAAATGAACAAAATGAGTCTGTCATTTTATGGAAAATAATTTACAGTGTATGATGCCAATGATAAAATTCAAGATTTCAAGTGAAAGTTAACATGTTGGAAAACTTGTACCTAAAACCATGAGTTTGACAGCAACCCAATACTCAGAGATTTTTCTGATGATATTGTGGTAATTTTAAAACATGGCTTTTTTTGTACTGTATGATGAAATGGGTTAACATTGGAGGATCTGTATTACTCAGCAAACGATATTTTCTAAATAATCAGTGTATGCCACATATAATCTTTGGAGCCAGAAAAACGTAAACTAGGACCAGCCACTGTACAGCTGTATTACCTTATACATCAATAAAAACAAAAACAAAACACTGCCATCCTTCGATTCTAACTCATTGTGAACCTATAGGATTGCTCTGTAAGTTTTCGGAGACCATAATTCTTTATGCTGTTAAGTGCCATGGAGTCAGTTCCAACCCATAGCAACCCTGTACAGGGTTTCCAAGGTTGTAAATCTTTAAGGGAACAGAAAGTCTCATCTTTCTCCCGTGGAGCAGTTGATAGTTACAAACTGCTGATCTTAAGTTTCACAGCCCAATTCGTAACCACTATGCTAATTCTTTATAGAAACAGGCTTTCTCTCACCAAGTACCTGGTGGGTTTGAATTGTTAATCTTTGGTTAGAAGCCCCATGCTTAACACTGAGTCACCAAGCCTAGTAAATATACATTATTACTTATTCTTTTTGTTGTTGTTGTTGTTAAGTGCTATCGAATCGGTACCGACTCATAATGACCCTATGCACAACAGAACGAAACACTGCCCAGTCCTGGGCCAATCTCCCAATTGTTGCCATGCTTGAGCCCACTGATGCTGCCAATCCATCTTGCTGGGGGTCTTCCTTTATTTCTCTGACCCTCCACCTTACCAAACATGATATCCTTCTCCAGCGACTGGTCCTTCCTGACAATATGTCCAAAGTATGAGAGATGAAGTTTGGCCAT
>NW_006408946.1:782913-784126 GCF_000296735.1 Chrysochloris asiatica | reverse complement strand
AAGGTCAGCAGTTCGAAACTACCAGCTGTTCCGTGGGAGAAAGATGAGGCTTTCTGCTCCCGTAAAGAATTACAGCCTCGGAAACCCTTTGCAGGATCGATATGGGTCAGAACCGACTCAATGGCAGTTAACAACAACAATATATATATATGCAGTTCAAAACTACCAGCTGTTCTGAGGGAGAGAGATGAGGCTTTCTGTTCCCGTAAAGATTTACAGCCTCGGAAACCCTGTACAGGGTCGCTATGAGTTGGAACCCACTCCACGGCACATAACAACAACAACAACATACACAAACAATATATACACATATACATAGATAGGTAGATAGACAGATAGAGATGTTGTTGTTGTTGTTAGGTGCCATCAAGTTGGTACCGATCCATAGTGACCTAATGCACAGTAGAACGAAACACTTCCCGATAAACTCCTGGTGTGGCTAATGAGCTGGACTGCAAAGTCAGTTTGAATCTCAAGGTCAGTGGTTCAAGTGCCCTAGCTGCTCCTCAGAAACCCTATAAAAGATTGCTATGTATCAGAATTGACTCAACAGCACTTAACAACAACAACAATATGTAGTTGTTGTTTCTAGGTGCCATTGAGTCAGTACCAACTCAAAGCAATCCTATGCACAAAAGAATGAAACAGTGCCCAATCCTGGGCCAACCTCCCAACTGTTGCTATGCTTGAGCCCATTGATGCTGCCACTTTGCCAATCCATCTCACTCGGGGTCTTCCTCTTTGTCTCTGACCTTCAATCTTACCAAACATGAGATCCTTCTCCATTGACTGGTCCCTCCTGACAATAAGTCCGAAGTATGAGAGACAAAGTTTGACCATCCTGGCCTCCAAAGAGCACTCTGGCTGCACTTCTTCCAACACAGATCTGTTGGTTCTTTTAGCAACCCATGGCATTTTCAATATTCTACTCAAGTACCATTTACTCAAAAGCATCAATTCTTCTATGGTCTTCTTCTTCACTGTCCAGCTTTCACATGCATATGAAGTTATTGAAAATATCATGGTTTGGGTCAGGCGCACCTTAGTCCTCATGCTGACATCTTTGCCTTTCAACACTTTAAAAAGGTCTTGTGCAGCAGATTTGCCTAATGCAATACGTCATCTGATTTCTTGACTGCTGCTTCCATGAGTGTTGATATTTGATCCAAAAAGAATGAAGTCTTAGACAACTTCAATCTCTTCTCCATTGATA
>NW_006408946.1:778152-782764 GCF_000296735.1 Chrysochloris asiatica | reverse complement strand
TCCACCTTACCAAACATGATATCCTTCTCCAGCGACTGGTCCTTCCTGACAATATGTCCAAAGTATGAGAGATGAAGTTTGGCCATCTTGGCCTCCAAGGAGCACACTGTCTGCACTGCTTCCAAAACGGCTCTATTGGTTCTTTTGGCAGCCCATGGCACTTTCAATATTCTCCTCCAACACCATAACTCAAATGCATCAATTCTTCCACGGTCTTCCATATTCACTCTTCAGCTTTTGCACGCATATGAGAATTAGTTATTCTTAAGTATACTTTATTTAACCTCTATTAGCTTTAATTTCTATGTTTTAAAATGGGGGTGAAACTACATACATTATAGTCCTGGTGTGGCACTGTAGGATAAACACTTGACTGCAAGGTCAGTTTGAACCACAAGGTTGGCAGTTCAAATTCACCAGCTGTTTCTCGGAAACCCTATACAGGGTCGCTATGAATAACCTGATGGCATTTAACGACAATAAAACAAACATAGTATTTGGGAGGATAATTATGTATATGTTAGCATATGTTGTTAAGCACTATTGAATCAGTTTCAACTCATAGTTACTCTGTATGAGGTTAGTAGTCTTGTGGTTAGTAGTTTAGTTCTTATCCTATAGCACCATACCAGGAGTCCTTGAGTAACAACTTTGTTGTTGTTATGTGCCATCGATATAGATGGTAAGAAATTAACTTCTAAGCAAGGATTGTTTCCAGTTTGTCCAGGATGTTGTTAAGTTTCATTGAGTCAATTCTGACTCATAAAGACCCTGTACAGGATTTTCAAGGAGTGGTTGGTGGGTTTGAACTGCCAATCTTATGGCTCACAGCCCAATGCTTATCCTACAGTGCCACAACAGGAGTTTATATTAGCATATGTTGTTGTTGTGAAGTGCCGTAGAGTCGGTTCCGACCCATAGCAATCCTGCATAGGGTTTCCAAGGAGCAACTGGTGAGCTTGAACCACTGAGCTAGTAGTTCAAATGGCTTGCAGTCTGGCACATTAACTCACAGCGCCACACCAGGACTCAGGCAGCTGCTATAGGAATTAGACAAAAAGTTACAATGGTTCAAGGAAAATCATTTATTTCTCTTTTCTCTTAAGAGCCTAGTTGGTCCTTTTTGCTTCACATGGACAAATGTCCAATTACTTTCCATTATATGGCTTTTGCATTCTTTGTGTTCTTGTTCTATAATACATCTGCTTTACAGTTAGTAGAAATAGGAAAAAGAAACAACTCAAGATAAATTTTTTAAATTCATGGATTCAAGTAATACAAAATTTGCATATGTCATTCTTCTCATGTTCTTTTTGTTGTTGTTTTTTTTTATTGTGAACTTAGTGATAGTTTACATGGGAGAACATCATCTTTACACCATCGTTTCATTGCAATGAATACAATCTCCTCTGTGCATCATAATTCAACAGTATTTGCTTCTATTCTCTCTGGTTTTGTTTTTTGTTTTTTGGGGGGTGGTGGGGTGTGAGGATGTATACAAAAGCACTCAGGAATATATAATCATTTAAACAATCAAAGGGCACATTCTGCAAGCCTGCCTCTTGGCTATCAGCAATCAATCCCTCTCTTTTCCATGAGTCTACAGTCCTCAGTTGCTCACTCCATGTCCTCATCTCTGCTTCCATCTCTGGTGTCACTGCTTCTCTGGATAGGGTCTGGCATTCTACTTGTGCTCTTCTTCCTTGGTGGTCCTAGGGTCCTTGTTTCTGTACTGTAAGATTAACTACTCCCCCGTTTTTGTTACAAAACTTCTACCATTACAGTTGTGACAGTTGTGATTAGTCATGATAACAATTACTCACGATTGAGTCATAAGATTCTTATCCTCCATCTCTTTCACCAGACCCATCAAGACAAGATTAAAACTATTCAGTGGTGACTGTCTGTCTTCCCCTGCACACTCTTAAGCTACACTCCCTGTTGAAAACTTGTAAGCCAGTCACTTTGCGTCTTTATCACCCTCCCATTTTAGGTAACCAATGTCTAAGTTGCCCGTCCCTATCTACCCTGTATACAGAGGGGATAGGATTGATATTTCATGTGAAGACTTTCTCTCAGCTGCTATTTTGAGCTACAACATCCATAAGTATAAGTCTCCTCATGTTCTTTTGAAAAGAACTTAGTCACATGACATGAGCACCTAGCTATAAGTTAGGCTGAGAAAGGGAGTCTCAAGGTGGAAAGCCATGTGGTTGACTAAAGAGCCATTATTATAGAAGAAAGGAGTGGCACACATTGTTTGTGATCAGTTGCTAACCCAAAGGTTGGTTGTTCAAACCCACCCAGTGAGTCTGTGCAAGAAAGACCAGCAAACTGACTCTAATGAATAGCTCTACTCTGTGATACTTGCAGTTGCCATAAATCAGCAGTGGAGTCTAGGACAGATAAAAATAGAAGAAAAGGGAAATGTATGACTCAGCTATATAACTAATGTGTGTTACTAGTATCCCCATTGCTGTTGAGTTGGTTCTGACTCATAGCCACCCTATGTTGTTGCTGTTGTTAAGTGTCATTGAGTCGGTTCTGACTCAAAGTGACCCTGGAGGGTCTGCTAAGTTTGGATTGCTGACCTTGCAGTTCAAACCAACCTTGAGGTTGAGTCTTACCCTATGACACCACATTAGGACTCCTTGTGTATTCAACAACACGTATAAATTCAGGCTTAGCTGCTGAAGCCATAGAGGGTACATTCCTGGAATTTGAGTAGGTAGACCACATCCATTGCAATGACAGTCTTGCTCAGTGTAGGTGACGTCGTATCAGATCATGTTCTCCAGAAACATCTTGAGCACCCTGGGGGTCTCCTTGTAGATGAGACTAGAGATAGAAACCCTATATGACAGAGTAAAACTGACCCATAGGATTCACAAGGGTCTGGCATTCTACTTTACAGAAGCAGAGTGTCCCATTTTTCTCTCACATAGTGGCTAGTGATTTCAAATACTGACCTGTTAGCAGACCCGCTGACAGAAGTTCCTTTCTTTTACTAGTATAAACCAAATCTAACCCATTACTGTCAAGTCAATTCTATAATACACAGTGATCCTATAAGACACAGTAAACCTGCCCCATCGTGTTTATAAGGCTTTAAATCTTTAGCAAAGCAGACTATCATAACTTTCTCCTGCAAAGTAGCTGGTGGGTTTTAACCACCAATCTTTCAATTAGCACCTGAGCACTTAACCACTGCACAACAGGGTTTCTCTAGAATAGTATGTTGTTGTTGTTGTTAAGTGTTGTCAAGTAGATTCCAACTCACAGCGACCCTGTATAGGGTTTCTAAGGTGCGGCTGGTGAGTTTGAACAGCTGAGCTTTGTGGTTCAAACTGATCTTGTGGTCCAGTGCTTTATCCCACAGTACCACACCTGGACTCCTAATTTATAAATACACAGTAATTAATATTTAATTTTTATAATGATGGTGGGGGTTCTATGCCATGGAGTCAGTTCCACCTCATAGTGACCCCATATGGTTTCCGAGGCTGTAAATCTTTTTGGCATCTTTCTTCTGCAGTATGGCTGGTGGATTCAAACTGCTGATCTTGTGATTTGCAGCCCAGCAAGTAACCCACTACACTACCAGGGTTTCTTAATTTTTATAATGGTTGTTGGTTGGCTGTGTGCCCTGCAGTCGATTCCAACTCATAATGACCCTGTATAGAGTTTCCAAGGCTGCAAATATTTACAGGAGCAGAAAGCCTCATCTTTCTCCCATGAACTCTACCAGAGCTCTTTAATTTTTTTTTAATGTTTTATTGTGAATTATGTGATAGTTTACATGGAAGGACATTAACTTTACATTCAGCCTATATATATATCATTTCGTTGCCATGGTTACAATCCCCTCCATGCATCATCAACCACACAAAGGGTATACCCTGCAAGCCTGCCCCCAGTTCATCCCCACACAGCCCCTCTCCCTCTCTGGGTCTAAAGTCCCCAGTTACTCCATCTCTCCATGTCATCTTCTCTCTGCTCTTCTCCCTTGATGGTCCCAGGGACCTCGCTCCTAGACTGCAAAACCAATCATTCCCCTCCTTTTGCTACAAACATTTATCTTTACATTTCCAACCCTCACATCAGTCCTGATAACAATTATTCACTATACTATCACAAGATACCTATCTGCATCTCCTTTCATCAGCCCCACCCAGACAGATTGGATACTACGCAGTGGAGAGTCTATCTTCCTCCATGCCCTGAGAATCTAGGCTCCCTCTTTTTTTTTTTTTTTTTTTTAATGTTTTATTGTGAACTATATGATAGTTTACATGGAAGAACATTAGTTTTACATTCATTCTATCGTATATTGTTTCATTGCCATGGTTCCAATTCCCTCCATGCATTATCAACCAACCAAAGGGTATACCCTGAAAGCCTGCCCCCTTTACTACCCACCCCCCCAACCCCCAGTCTTCAGCACACAGTTGTTCTCCCTCTCTGGATCTAAAGTCCTCAGCTGCTCCATCGCTTCACGTCATCGTATCTGCCTCCATCTCAGGCATCACTGCTTCTCTGGGTAGAGTCCCGCTCTTGTCTCTTCTCCGTTGATGGTCCTAGGGACCTCCACTCCTAGACTGGAAAGTTAATC
>NW_006408946.1:765393-772561 GCF_000296735.1 Chrysochloris asiatica | reverse complement strand
ATATATATAGTTGTTGTATACATATATATATCATGTCCAACTCATAGTGACCCTGTATAGGGTTTCTGAGGAATGACTGGTGAGTTTGAACTGCCAACTTTGCGATTCAAACTCATATATGGACTCCTAGTGTGGTATAGTAGGATAAGCACTGACCTGCAAGGTTGGTTTGAAATGCATAATCCACCAGCTTCTCCTTGGAAACCCTATACAGGGCCACTATGAATCAGAAACAACTTGAAGGCACTAATCAACTATATGTATATGTATATATATTGTTGTTGTTTTGTGCCATCGAGTTTGTTACGACTCATAGTGAAATCCTGTATAGGGTTTCTGAGGAGCAGCTGGTGAGCTTGAGCTGCCAATCTTGCAGTTATATGAATGTTAATATATATATGTGAATGCTCACAGCCTCAATTTTTACTTCTTTCATTCTGCCGCAATGTCCGAATTTTACTGTAAGGGTCCAGTGTCTTTGGTTATACTAGAAGTGAATGATGTATGGACATTATGGGTTTTTATCATCTTCAGATGAATTTACAATGTATTCTTTTCTTCCCTTGTATGCGCATAGTAAAAATCCAAAAGGATCTATCCAAAGAGGCAAGAATTCACAAGTTGACTGGGAGAAGAAAAGACAAATCAGGGTACAGCTTACAAGCTCAAATCAAATACTTATCAGAACAAATGAAAGACATAATAGGTGAGTTTTAGTAGAAAAGAAGAACAGTGTGGCTCAGATCCAGAACTCAGCCATGAGAAGGTAGCTTGGGGAAAATAGAAGAGCATTAGGTGTTCCAGAGCAGAGGGAATGTCAAGAAAGTAAAGACTAGAAGTGCTGATATATCAAAGCAGCAATTTTATAGTTTCTTCCCTAGGACCAGGCACGCTTCAGAGGCTCTGTTGCAGCCACATTTAGCTAGAGACAAATAAAGTACATGAAAGCGTCCAGGGCTTCAAGCTTTTAAAAAGCTCAGTGCAATTTCTGTGCTGTACAGTGATTTAATCAAGGCAAGCTAGAGAGTTACAAATTCAACAACTTTGTGATTGAGATTAATGTGCACAGAAGTTAACTCTTGACTTCACAGGCAACTGAAGAAATGAACATCAGATGTTAATCAGTTTCTAAATTAAATTGGCCTATTTGGTGGCCTAGAACAAAACACCACTCCAGAATTTAACCTTTTCATGGTTGGCACCAGAACTGGATTAAGTGGTGGCTAGTTAGGACAGTATCAAAAACTGCAACTTGTATAGGGTGATAAAGCATCACTAATAATGCAAAAAACATGGGTTTTAGTCAGAATTTCTTTCAGGAAGAATGTTCTTAGTGACTGGCAGGAATAATTTGAAAATGTTATGTGGGGTTGTTGACAAACTAGCTACAGACCTTGCTTAAAGCTCTTTGTGTCTTAGTTTAAGTGGAGGTAGATCCAGGCAAACATCCATTTTCAAGGTATAACCAGGTTTTGGGTTGAAGATGTTGGTATGAGGGAGGATTCTTTTGGAGAAACTTGTTAGAGAACTATGACAATACCACCTCCATTAGTATTGAAGTGGAAGGATATGTTTTCCTCGACATCAAGTCAAAGAATGAGAGCTTAAAGCAATGGCTTAGAAAGGTTAACTTACCTCCGTGATATTGGTAGTTCACAGTGACTGGAAACATATGAAGATGAGAGACTGTCAAGCATTCAAGTCCTCTTAGTAACAATATGGTGGGTGAGGGGTCACAGGATTACTGCAACTGGTAGGATGGCTGCTACATTACCTCCATCAATTTGGTCCATCTAGAGAAAATGAACTCAGATAGTTTATTACTATTTAGCAAAAGACAGATCACCAGGGTATCAGTTCCCTATGCTTCTAAATCCCGCAGGATGAAATCAAACCAAGAAAACAGATGACATGTGATAAATAGCGGGTCACTCAGCTACTGAAGAATCACTCTAAATGATAAGCAAAATGTTTATAGACTTTCACAGAAGCTCCTGCAGGGTAGAATAAGATTGAAAGACCTGTGCTTAACTGAAATTAAAGAGATGAATGAGAAATGGCCTTATGTCAGGCCACTTCACTCTCTTGTTCTAGGAGGAGTCACAGAGCATTCAGACAAGACTTGGGTGGTCAAGTCTTGCCTATGCAGCCTATGTGAAGATGAGTATGCTCAACAGGGCACTGTGCTTGGAGCTGTTCCCCAAAGTACATCTTGGTATGGCAGGAGTAGGTCTTTCTTCCAAGGTGGACTAAAACCACCTTTCAGTTAGTGAGTAAATATATTAACAGTTTGCACCATCCAGTGACTCCTGAGTGACAAAACCAAAACCAAACCCACTGCCACTGAGATGATTCTGACTCAGAATGACCCTATAGGACAGAGGAGAACTGCCTTCAGGTTTCTGAGACTAAATCTTGACAGGAGCAGACAGTCTCATCTTTTTTCCACAGAGCGACTGCTCAGTTTGAATCACTGACCTTGTAGTTAGTAGCTGGACACTTAGTCCAGTATCCTACCAGGGATCCTTTAAGTAACAAATGAGTTGCAATTCATAGCGGCCCTGTATAGAGTTTCTGAGGAGATGCTGGTGGGTTTGAACTGCTGACCTTGTGGTTCACAGTCCAGTGCTGATCCTATAGCACCACACCAGGAAGAGTCCTTGAGTAACAATTGCTGTTGTGAAGTGCAGAGTCGGTTTCAACCCATAGCGACCCTGCATAAGATTTCCAAGGAGCAGCTGGTGAGCTTGAACCACTGACCTTGCAGTTCAAAAGACTTTGCAGTCTGACACATTAGCCCACAGCGCCACACCAGGAGTCTGAATAACAAATATAGATGTTAAGAAATTAACTTCTAAGCAAGGATTGTGCCCAGTTTGCTGAGTATGGTATTAAATTTGGCTGGAGCTGAATTGCCTTGGGAAATCAAGAAAGGGCTGAAGCTGCCTCTGTACTTCTCTTATTCTCTCTTTACATAAATATTGTGCAGGGGAGAAAGAACAATTATACATTTGAAGTAATGTCAAATTAAATATTGGGAAAAAAATAAGAATTTTTGGTTTGATGGAATATCAAGTGATTACTCTGTTTGTTGCAGTACATAAATTGGTCTACCCCTGTTTGGCACTTACAACATAGATTTTTGTTTCAAGATGAATAATCAAGATTTTTTTTTTTTCCTGGCCTGGCTAAGAACTAGGTTGAAAGTAACTAAGTTGAATGCATTTGCAAAAAGAAGAGATGCAGCATTTCCTTTTTCAAACCTGGCTGCCATTGTGAACATTTACTTGGGTTCTAAAAACTCATTAGAGAGGATGACTGTGGTTCTGGTTAGGTCCCATAACCAGAATGGAGGTGTTTATGTTTTATAATTAAGATACACAGTATCCAGCATTTTTGGTAATATGAAACACCTTATAAATATACACATTGGGTTTTATATGAAAATAGAGTTACCATGTTTTCCAAAGATAATTTTTAAAAACAGGGAGAACAATTTGTTTTAATTGGGCCCCATTCAATAGTTCTTAGCTCTGGAAATAAATAAATAAATAATTGTCCCTGATGGGTAAACACTGGTAAGTGATTCATGACTGGAAAAGAGCATTAGGCCCCTGGCTAAAAATAGTGCTAAAGAGTTTCAAAAGCTCTTGTCATTGTTCTAGTGCCCAATCAAAATGTTTTTCTCTTCATTCTACATAACCAATGTAAGCATTCAGTCATTGTTTTCTAAATGCCAAGAGTATTATATCTGGGATCAAATAGAAGCTGAATGTGGAAGCTCAGATTTCATAGAATGATGGATCTAAAAAGACCCTTGAATAATTCATCCACTCTTTTCTGTCAAATGAATGTCTCTAGACCATGGATTTTCATTTATTTTTGTGACAGACCACATTTCACTCAAGGAATCAAAAGAAGATTTTAGACGTACACAAAATTAATTTAATTAGCAAAAAAGTGATGTGCCTTAACATACTTGGTTGCATGTTGTGGTGTAATAAAATAAAGCAAATACTGAATATATTTGAAGTCTAAAGAGTGGGTCTTAGTATCTGAAACCAGCGAAGACAGGTTGGTTGTATCCCCACAATACCCCTTTTTCTTTCTTTTCCTTCAGTTCTCTAAGCTATGCTATTTCCATAAAACAAATTCCTCTTGCACTTAAAGTCAGTCCAAACTATGCCAAAGAACCCTGAGAGATCCAGAAATGTTGTCTAGATTCTTGCTTCAAGTACATTCGCAAACATTTTCTCTGGAATTCTGGTGATGATTTTTCCCCCCATCTAAATATTAGGAAAGTTCCCACCATTCTCAAGTCTAGTAGATCATTAAAAAAGAAAAGGAGTAAAAATTTATTTCAGTTATCATAAGTGGGCTGTCTTTTTAAGGAGGGCAAGGAGTCTGAACTTAATATATAAGCTATAAGGCAAATATGCTTAAAGTTGCCTGTAAAGGCTTTATTTATCCAAGATGTATGTTGTCCACATGCAGGTGAGTATGTTCTAAAGGTACAATTCACTGAAGGATGGAAATATTTTTTTTCTGGAATTTAAATGGTGATTTTACACTACTGTTCCATGTATGTGGACTGAGACTGTCAACATTCATTTCTCTGTATAGTCTTCCTTTTTGTCGTATGATTAATCAGAACAACTTAATTGTTCATCTCAGCTGGAAAAATGCCTTGTTACTATGTTAAGTATTTCACTGCCTGGTTTTCTTCACATATAATCAGATTTCTGAATAGAAATTAACAAGTAGGTTAACTGAAAATTGAGTTCAAGCAAAATATTAAGCAACTCTCTTCAGATGATCATAAAGTATTTACGGAAAAGGTGTTAATATTAAGCCAAGTTTTCATTTGGTCATGCATAAAAAAATACACAGAGAAACTTAACAGTGTTCCAAAATTTCAGTATGATAGATAACTACAGGGAAATATTTTTAAGGAAAAGAGATGTTTAACAGATAGATGTTTATCTATGAGATGTGGTTAGATATAAAGGATGGAAGAATCGTTTGCCAGATGGAGTCTGTTTATTTGTGTTTCCACATAAGGTGAAAGGCATAGCATGAGGGAAAACTATTATATAAAGTATGATGCATTCAATAAAAATGGAAATTGGTTTGAATTATACTTCACATTGGGGTAATATCATGATTGATTATCTTGACTGTAACAGAACTGAGTTTTGCAAATTTAAGGCATTCTAAAGTGGTCTATAAGGTTACTACGGTAACTGCAAAATGTATTCTCACACTATTTGGGGACAATGGGAAACTGTACCAATTGACAAGTGGCTGATGGAGAAAGACTATTCAGTCCATGACTTACCAGGGTAGTTTTGAATTGGAACTCAGAGGAAATGGTAATTATTAGTTAGAATGTATATGTTACTTTTTTTTTTCAACCTATTTTAGACACATCAGTTTGGCCTTCATGAAGTAGGTAAGTATTATCATTACCCTCTTTATAAAACTGAGAAAATAAAGGATTATGGGTCTAGAAATCATTATCAGAGGAGTCTTATAGGGGACTATAATTAAGCCATCAGGAATAAACTACCCCATATTTTATTCTGTAATATTTCTGTTTTATTCACAACCTCTTAATTAAAAGCAAAGTTTTCCTTTATAATGTCTCTTGTATCTTTCCAAATAAAATTAAAGCACATTTATAAACAATGTCAACAATAAATAACATTTCAATGTCTCGTCACTGGGTATTGCTAAGCACTCTGCCACATTTTTTACATATGTTATTTTTTTTCTCATAGCAGTTCTGTGAAGTGGGCCGTGTCATCATCATTTACCGAAGAGGAAGCTGAGTCAGAGAGGTTAATTAACTTGCTCAAGTTCACTCCTGAGTGGCAGAAGCAGAATTTGAAGCCAAGTTTGTTTGATTCTTAAGCCTGAGTGCTTAGTTATTTGGGAACTTTCTGTAGCCATTTTGTATATTAATTCAATAAGTGTTTGTCTTACACAGCACTATGGTAGGTATGATACATGCAGCATTCTTTTGGAGTAGTAATAGATTATAAGAAGCAAAGACATAGGGGGACAGAAAGCCTTAAATCCAAATCTAAACAGTGCCAGTTTGAAGCTACTGCTCATTGAAATTGTCTAGATGGCAGTGAGTTGACTCTTTTGGATTATTGGAAAGATTATTTGAGATTAAATGACCATACCTATTTCAGGGATTGGTTTATCATTGATCACAATCAACCCATTCTCTCACTCTTCACCTAGAATTGTTTTCACCTAATTCATTTTCCAGAAGCTGGGTTATATGAAGAAAAACATGGCATCAGGATGGCGAAAGACTCATTAACAACCTGCAATATGTAGATGATACAACCTTGCTTGCTGAAAATGAAGAGGACTTAAAATACTTACTGCTGAAGATCCAAGATCCCAGTATGGATTGCATCTAAGGTAAAGAAAACAAAAATCCTTACCACTGGACCAATAAGCAACATTCATATCAATGGAGAAAAGATTGAAGTTGTCAAGGACTTCATTCTTCTTGTATCAACTATCAACACTCATGGAAGCAGGAGTCAAGAAATAAAACAATATATTACATTAAGCAAATCTGCTGCTGCTAAAAAAAACTTTTTTATAAAGTGTTGAAGAGCAAAGATGTCAACTTGAGGACTAAGGTGCACCTGACCCAAACCATGGTATTTTCAATAACCTCATATGCATGTGAAAGCTGTACAGTGAATAAGGAAGACTGTAGAAAATTTGATGCTTTTGAGTTATGGTGTTGGGGTTGAATATTGAAAGTGTCATGTACTGCCAAAAGAACCAACAGATCAGTGTTGGAAGAAGTGCAGCCAGAGTGCTCCTTGGAGGGCAGGATGGCCAAACTTTGTCTCTCATACTTCAGACATATTACCAGAGGGACCAGTCGCTGGAGAAGGCTCTTGTGTTTGGTAAGGTTGAGGGTCAGAGAAAAAGAGGAAGACCCCCAGCGAGATGGATCGGCAAAGTGGCAGCATCAATGGGCTCAAGCGTGGTAACAATTGTGAGGTTGGCCCAGGACTGGACAGTGTTTCATTCTGTTGTTCGTAGGGTCGCTATGAACTGGCACCAACTCGATAGCACCTAACAACAACAACAACAACAACAACAACAACAACAACAATTCATTCTCCACACT
>NW_006408946.1:764331-765293 GCF_000296735.1 Chrysochloris asiatica | reverse complement strand
ACATCTACCTTTACATTTCCAACCCTCACAATCAGTCCTGATAACAATTATTCACTATTGTATCTCAAGAGACCCATCTGTATTTCATTTCATCAGCTCCGCCCAGACAGATTGGATAGTGCTCACTGGAGATTCTGGCTTCCTCCATACCCCCTGGCTCTAGGTTCACTCTTTAAACTTGTAAGCCAGTCACATCTTGCCTTTGTAGACCCTCCATTTTGGGTATCAATGTCCAAGTTGCCCATCTCTGTCTACTCTGTGTATGGAGGGGGTGGGAATGATTCTTGCTGTAAAGATTTGTTCCCTATTTTGAGCTACTGCATCAATAGGTGTAGGTCAAGTTCATCAAATTGTATCAGATTACTCTTTTTTTCCTCTTCTTTCTTCTTCTAGTCATTGAAGCCAGGTCAAGTGGGTATTATCTGCATGTGTGGATGTTCTTATGCATTTGCCCTCTTTTCTTACCAGCTGGATGCTTCACTCTCCACTCTAGTCCTCTGTGGCTATGTTACTGACTCTGGGCCCAAGAGTTCCCAGGTCTCTGCTGGCCAACCAGGTCTCCACCCAGGTTCACAGGAGTCTATTGAACATTGTAGGGCTTAGCTTGCAGCTTCATTGCAGTTTTTCCCTCACTTCCCCTTATCAGTGATGAACGTGGTCACCAATCAGAGCATGGGGTTTGCCCTGAGGGGACCCAACCACTTGCCTTGATGTCTCCTGGGTGAGCAACTTGCTTGTTCTTATAGTAATCAGTCAGACTGTCTATATTGTTTTGTATTTTTTCTCTTGGTTCTTCTTTCAAGAAGTATCTTTTGTTCTTCTAGCAGCTACAGGCTGGTCTGCTTGTCCTTTCAAATGGAAATTTCCCACCTCAGAAGATTCTGGATGCAGTTCAGCAGGACAGAGCTATTTAATTTTTATAATAGTAGTATTATAAAAAAGATATGTTTTGTTAATATAAG
>NW_006408946.1:749333-761336 GCF_000296735.1 Chrysochloris asiatica | reverse complement strand
AACAACAACAACAACAACAATTCATTCTCCACACTTTGAGGTGTAGTTGATCTGAAATAGAAATGATTGATTCAATAAACACTTAACTATTATTCCCAGACATTATCCTAGATATTGTCAATACACTAGTTAACAAAACGGGCAAAACTCCTGCTCTTCATTTTCCTACTTAATTTTTCAATGAAAAATTGGTTGCTTTTCATTGGTCCTCTGCCATGGAATTTACCATGTAGTTTGGAGGTGGTGCTGTAATTGGGAGGCTTGGGATGGTGGGAAGGTGCAGGCAAAAGCAAGGGATGATTTGTTTTCGTAGAAAGCTTGTATAAGGCAGGAAGCTGGAAGGCTATACAGGATCATAGGCTGGAATTCAGGAAAACAAGTTCTGGAGATGACTGTGAGTTCTACATAGGTCTCCGTTATCTGTCTCTTCCCCAGGACCCCATAACCTTCAAAGCTCCATAAGGAGAGAGCTGTGGCACCTCATCTGTGTATTCCTATTCCCAGTCCCAAGCCTGGTACATAAAAGTATAATAAATGTTCTACTATAGTGATCTTAAATATCTGTGAAAATTCAAGTTTCTAAAACCCATTTCTCTTCCAGAAATGAAGTCGTAGAAATCCTTGCAACTGAAATTGTGATTCACAGACCCACAGTATTAGCTATGAAGTACTTATTCAAAAATTAGAATCCCAGGTCTCACCCCAAACAACTGACTCTGAGTCTGTTTTTTTTAACAAGATCCTATATGATTTATAAGGAGCTCTGGTAGCATAGTAGTTATAAATTGAGTTGCTAATCTCAAGTTCAGCAGTTCAAAACTACCAGTCATTGCATGGGAGAAAGAGGAGGCTTTCTGTTACTGTAAAAATGTACGGTCTTGGAAACCTTATGGGTCAGAATCGATTCCACAGCACATAGCCACCACCACAGATGATTTATGGTACATATTAAAGTTTGAGATGCAGTGAATTGGACCTTCTTTATTTTTATAATTAATCAAGACTTTTAAACAAAATATGCACAACTATGTAAAGTATTACTGCTTGTTTTTCTACATGTTGTTGCTGTTAAGTGTCATAGAGTCATTTCCAACCCACAGCACAACGACCCTGTATAGGGTTTCCATGTAATGGCTGGTGAGCTTGAACCACCAACCTTGCAGTTCAGACTTACTTTGCAGTCCAGTACATTAATCCACAGTGCAGGTCAGGGGACTAAAAGTCCAGACACAGTCTCAGTAAACAGCAACAGAATAGACTTTCAAATCCTATGAGTCACCTCAGAAACATTGGCACCCAAGAGAGATGGACTTTATAGCTCCTGACAATGTGAGGAGGCTGTAGACAGAGCATATTGCATTTGTCAACCTCGAAACATTAAAGAAAGTTTGTTCTTTTGTGCAATCATTTAGCAATAAGGTAAGACTTGCCAGCTAGATTTATTGGGATATTGGATTTTATGTTACTTGTATCGAATAATATTTTTTACATTGTTTATGTCTAAATAAATCTGTCTTCCATTTTACATTGCCCCATTGTATTGCTGCTTATAGATAAAGGGTTCAGGTAGCATAATTTGCTCTGCCCTTGGGACATGCTGTCATACATTAAAATCCAGTCACATGCAGTCTGCTGCAGAGAATTTCAATGTACTCTGCAGAGTTGTACAGAAATAGTAAGGAAATAAAGTCCACTGAGACGATGTGGTTTCTGATCCTGCATTAGTTAGTTAGTGTCTGGCAAACACTGATTATAAGCAGAAATCAAACCCAAAGGTGATGATTTCAAAGTAAAATCTCTGTCCTCAAAACCTGACATAAGGCTTGATCCAGTTCTTAAAACAGCTATTTGTAACACTCATGACTTTATGCCCAATATAACCTATATGACTTTGATTAGTTTTATGGTATATGTATAACAATTCAATCAGTAGGCAATAGTGAAAAGGAAAAAAATGCAGCCTGATTATAGTTCAAAGAATAAATAACTTACAATTTTTCAGAGGAAATAATGACTACTGTAAAGCAAATTAATGTAGACTCTTCTTCATGCTTATAAAAGCACTGGAAACGTGCTCTCACTTCGAACAGGCAGGAAAAAATATGTCCATTTGTATTACAGTCTTTATCTGTTAGTCTGCTTTATGATTTGATTTCATGTTTTCATTGTTCCAAAGCAATTTTCCAGATTGAATCTTAAAAGGATTATAAACCACAAAAGTCATTTTAAATTCTACACGGAGTTAATACACCTACTACAATTCTGTGCATTTGTCTTCTAAATTTTATAAAGAAATTTGTTGACATTTTCTCTTTCATTTGTTTCTTACATTTTATTTTGTATAAAATTTTGTCAAACATTGATTCTTGTCTTTTTTGCTATGTCATAAGATATGCCAGCCAATCAGTGTAATTTCAAATGTCAAATATGTTAGCGTTCTAACAGTCTAACATTCTTTTTTCTGTATTAAAATATGACCCCAAATTGGAATCATTTGCTGATGCAACAGAAATTTGGAAAAGCTTAAGCTCAAAACATAGACAGTAGTTTGTTTGTTTTTCCCCCACTTCTTTGTCATCTTCTAACACAAAGGATGACTGGGTCTTTTCCTGCTAGTCTAAAATTCAGGCACTGTTAGAAAAGGTGAGGAACTTAACAGGTCATCCTTATTGAACACTCTTGGACCATGGACAGTATTTAAAATTGTTGTTGTTATTAAGTGCCACTGAGTTGATTCTGACCCATAGCAACCCTGTATAGGGTTTCCAAGGAGCAGCTGGTGAGCTTGAACCATTGATTTGCAGTTCAAACAACTTTGGAGTCTGACGCATTAGCCCACAGCGGTATTTAAAATAGGAGGGAAAAAATAGGAAGTAATATGAGCCCTTCTATCTGGAGAAATAAGGGAGAACATTCTTAATCTTTTATATCTTAAATAATAATTGCTTTAAAAATGTCTCGCATACTCAGACCATTTAGGCAAGTTGTCTTATAGGGGCTCTAATTTTTCAAGTCTTTCTGAAAGGCAATGACTTAGCCAGATTCTGGAAAAATTATTCTTTTACTTCAAACACAGGAGGTTCTTTCTTTCATACTTCATATTTGAGACCCTACTTCTTGTTGTTATTAACTGCCCTTGAGTCAGATGGCAACCCCATACACAACTAAATGATTCCCAGTCTTTTGTGATCTATTGGTTGATTTTTGGAAGTAGATTACCAGACTACCTTCTTCATCCTTCTTAGTCTGGAAGCTCTGTTGAACCCTGGTGAGCATTATATCACCATGCAAGTCTCCACTGACAGACAGGTGATGGCTGAACATGAGGCGTGTTGGCTAGGTATTGAACCTGGGTCTCCTTATGGCAGACAAGAACTCTATCACTGAACCATCACCACTGCCCCCATGAAAGAATTTACACCCAGTTTTCCTGTGGGATTCCAAAATAAAGAGAAGGTGGATGGGCTTTCTAGAAAGAATAGAGAAGCTTCATGAAAATGAATTCACTTCACTGAACCACAAGGTTGATGGTTCAAACTCACCAGCCACTCCTTGGAAACCCTATACAGGATTATTATGAGTCGGAACAGCCTCCACAGCACTTAACAGCAACAACAACAAAGTCCATTGTAGGTTTTTGTTGTCTTCTATTATTATTCTCAGAAATGAAGCATATCAGGAATCATTTGGTTTATTTGTGATTATTTTGCCCTTTATTCAGCCATCTGCTCAGAGGACAGAAATCAGTTCTAGGCATAATATAGACTTTTATAATCAGGCAATATCTGCATATTAATATTTCTACAAAGTTGGAGTTGGTAAAAATAATCTCTATATGAAGCAATTAAAATTCCCCACAGGATAAAACAGACTTACTTGTGTTCTATCCTATAGTCTCTGCTTCTTTTAAACTTTTATACCAATTTTTGGATGGGTTGACTGAAGTCTAGTGTGGGAGAGGGTGCTTCTCTGTGCTGGTATTGAGCACAGTTGTCAATTTCCAAATTAATACTTGTCCTCTGACACATGCTGGAAGTGGGACGTTCATCCATTCTTAGGAGAGGCTTAGTCCAAATGTTCCAGCCTCATTGGTGGCTATTGTTCTCATAAGTGGTACTTATGTATCCAAACAAAGCACAACAGATTGCACAATCGGAGAAGACTGCGGAGCACATGCTTACTCAATAGCTGGGTTTACTTGGCAAAGAACTTCTATAAAACAGGCCAAAACCAGAACCTGCTTTATACTTTGATATTGAACCTATTGATAAGCATCTTGTTTTTATCAAATATGAATCCAGGGCCTTTTGCTGTGGTGCTGTAGGATCTGCACTAGACTGTGAGCCACAAGATCAGCAGTTCAAACCAACAACCTACTCTTCTGAAATCCCATACAGGGTCACTATGAGTCAGAACTGACTCAACAGCACTTAAAAAGAAATACAGGGACTTAGATTGGAAAAAAAAAAAAAATAGGAAAATTGTAGAAGTAATCTTTTTCTCTGTTTCCATGTTGTTATTGTTGTTAAGTGCTGCTGAGTCAGTTCTGACTCATAGTGAGGTTTCTGAGGAGCGTCTGGTGAGTTTGAACCACCACCCTTGCAATTTAAACCAACCTTATGGTCCAGTGCTTATTCCACAGTGCTACACCTGGACTTTTATGTTTCCATGTTGTTGTTGTAGTTGTTAAGTGTTGCCAAGTCTACCCTGCATAGGATTTCAAAGGAGCAGCTGATGAGTTTGAACTGCCAACCTCATGGTTCAAACCAATCTTGCAGTCCAGTGCTTTGTACCACATAAAAGATAATTAATGACAATTATTTTCTAGAAGTAAATGTTAAAATTTTTGAGTTCACCACTCACTTTCTTACATTCCCACCCTACCCCACACATGTTCACAACTCCAACTACTTCTCCTTTCTCTACTTGGCAAAACTAAAGGTACTGAAAAATCTTTACATCCTCCCTGTACCGGATGGTGAGTGAACAAAAAGTACAGACTTGCCAATGATGTGCAATTTACTCTCAGTTGGTTATGCCTGTCTATTCTTTATATTTCTAAGCTGCCAGTGTGAAAGCAGACATTTGCCAACATCATGGTCTCAAGAACTCTACTGGGAGCAGAGTCTCTGTGAAGTGGGGAGGCTGTGAAGAGAGTTGTTCTGGCTACAATTAGACACTCAGGATTGTGTGTAGTTGGTATCTGTTGCACATCTACAAGATTTGAGTTCCCTGTATCTTAAACATGGACCTTAGGAGGAGCCAGCTCAACCAATACACAAAAGTCACTCATGCCATTTAGTGTTGTTGTTGTTGTTGTTGTTGTTGTTCTCAAGTGCTGTAGAGTCAGTTCCAACTCATAGCAACCCTGTACAGGGTTTCCAAGAAGCAGCTGGTAGGCTTGAACTGCTGACCTTGTGGTTCACAGTCCAGTGCCGATCCTATAGCATCATACCAGAAGTGTTGGTCTCATTTAACTTCATTTGAAAACAAGTTTGTGGATATTTTCCAGGAGGCAGAATCATGTTCTACAAAGTTTCCATAGCAGAAACCACACAAATAACATCAGTTTGATTGTCTGACTCCCAGATGCATCATCATGCTCCATCTTTTCCAGAACTAGATGGCTTTCAAAAAGTAGCTTAGTAGTTGACAGTGCCATTAAGTTATCCACAATGCATTTGGACCATTGTGAGCCATAAGGTTGTCTATGGCTGATTTCAGAAGCTGGCTGTCAGGCCCCTAGTCCTAGTTGATCTCAGTCTAGAAGTTTCACTGAAATGTGTTCAATATCATAGCAACACAAAAGCCTCCACTAAAGGAGAAGTGTTGGAGGAACATGAGGTGTATTATCTAGGAATCACACCCAGGTCTACATCGTGGAAGGCGAAGAAGAGGCATTGGAGGAACATGAATGAGGTGTATTAGCTAGGAATCACACCCAGGTCTACATCGTGGAAGGCGAAGAGTCTACCACAGAGCCGCCAGTCATCCCTAAGTTAACATTTTAGAACTAGGGTTGGAGACAGCTCAGAACTCATCTGATACTATATCCTTACTCCTTCAGATGAAGAAACTGAAATTTATAGAGCAGAGGTAAGCTACCTAAGATTCTATCAATAGTTATCTTAGAATCTAAGTTGTCTGTCTTCCCATACAGCATGCACAAATAATGCATCTCATGTGCTGATTAACGCTGTATAGAAACATTTGACCTCCAAAACAGAATTGAGTCTTAGCCTAAATTATCTAGAAAGCAGAGTTTGAGACAAAAGCTCACTTAATAAGGGAATGTAATGCCAGGGAACAGAAATGAGAGACAAGGAAAGAAAAGGAGATTACCAATGCAAGGATATTGTGCTGAGTTGGCTTGGACACAAGCATTTGATTGCTCCATCCTGAATCTGATAAATTATATGAGAAGTGTCTCAGGACCATTTTACACGCATCACAGATTGATCCCATGCATGGCTTCTCACAGGTCTCTCATGCCACTGTGTCATCAGAAGTAAGAATTAGGAGGCAAGAAGTTCACAGCACAGGCCTGAAATGATGAAGTGTCAGGCAGCACCTGTTTGAAATTACTGGAGCCCAAGTAGAACCAGTTACCACAAGGAGGTCAGAAGACAAGACAGGAAAGGTTGAAGGGATGCCTAAGAGATATCAGATCAAATTGTTTTGTGTATTCCCTAGACTCAGTTCTTAACAAAAATAGTGATACATACATATAACGAAATGAAATTGATGTGGTATTTAAAACCATGTGGTATTTAAAACCATTTATCTATTGGCTTAACTTTTACATTTTAGTTCATAGAAGATTAAAAAACTAGTGGTACTGCCATACAAATTTTCTTATTATATAAAGTAAAATATGAAACTTTCCCTTGCTCTTCATTTTTCCAATCCTACTTTATAGAATGATCACCATTAACAGTTGGGTAATTTCACTTCTCAATCTTTTCCCAAAGTTATACAAATATATTTGTATATTAATGAGTAAATTTATGTATGTATAAATACATATATAATAGATATAAGTGTAAGTATGTAAATATATATGTGGATACACTCATATATGAAAACAAAGAGATATAAGTATACTGCATGTATATAATCTTTTATACAAAAATTTGTGTCATGCTATGTACATTTGTTTGTTGAAGATTAAATAAGCCAAGTAGATTGCTTATCAGACTGCCTAACATATAGTATTCAATAACAATTGTTGTTGTTGTTGTCAGGTGCTATCGAGTTGGAACCGACTCATAGCGACCCCATGCACAGCAGAACGAAACAAAGTCTTATCCTGGGCCAACCTCACTACCACCGCCACACTTGAGTCCATCAATGATGCCACCTGGCCAATCCATCTCGTTAGAGGTCTTCCTCTTTTTCTCTGACCCTCCACCTTACCCAGCATGGCATCCTTCTCCAACGATTGTTTCCTCCGGACAATATGTCCAAAGTATGAGAGACGGAGCTTAGCTATCCTGGCCTCCAAGGAGCACTCTGGCTGCACTTCTTCCAAAACAGATCTATTGGTTCTTTTGGCAGTCCATGGCACTTTCAGTATTCTCCTCCAACACCACAACTCAAAGGCATTAATTCTTCTACGATCTTCCTTATTCACTGTCCAGCTTTAGCATCCATATGAGGCTATTGAAAAGACAATGGCCTGAGTCAGGTGCACCTTAGTCCTCAATTAGCTATTATTATTATTATTATTATTATTATTATTATTATTATTATTATATTGGTCTGTAATTTTTCCTTCCTTCTCCATTATAATATGTTGTTGTTGTTAAGTGCTGTTGAGTCAGTTTGGACCCATAGTGACCCTCTATAGGGTTTCCATGGAGCTGGTGGTGAGTTTGAACTGATCTTGTGATTCAAACAGACTTTGCAGTCCAGCACATTCACCTACAGTGCTACACCAGGACTCTCCATTATAATATGTTGTTGTTAAGTGCTGTGGAGTCGGTTCCGACGCATAGCGACCCTGTACAGGGTTTCCGAGGGTGTAAATCTTTACGGGAGTAGAAAGCCTCATCTTTCTCCCGCGGAGCGGCTGGTAGTTTCAAACCGCTGACCTTAAGGTTCGCAGCCCGATTCGTAACCACTACGTTACCAGAGCTCTATACCCTTATAAATGATGAATTTCTTGTAGGTTTTGCTATATAAATGATTTCATTTTGTTATATAAATATATCACTATTTTTCTTTAGTAGTTCCTACTTGATGAACATTTAGGCTATTTTAAATATTATTTTCATTTCAAACAATATACAGTGAACATCTTTAAAGAAGTACCTATCCATACCCATGTATTTTTTCTGTAAGTTGAATTTCTAGAAGTTGGGTTGGTGATTATGCGATATTCTAATTTTAAAAACTTTTCAAATATTTCTTTAGACCTCTTCTACTAAGTTATACCCCATCACTCATGTATAGGAATATTTCCCAACAACTTAGCTTTCACTGGGTATGATCAGTCATTTACTTTATCTCTCAATCTATAAAGTTTAAACAGAGAAAAAAGTAATTCGTTATGGCTTTAACTTGCGTTTCTATTATTGAGATTGAGCCTCTTCCTATGTGGTGGTGGTGGTAAGTGCCATGAGTCAGTTGTGACTCATAGGGATCTTGTATAGGATTTTCACATAGTGCCTGGTGGGTTCAAACTTCCGACTTTGTGGTTAGCAGTCCAGTGTTACACCAGAACTCCTCTTCCTGTGTATTTGCAATCATTTGTACTTTTCTGTATTTCCCACTATGTACTTTACTTATTCATTGGTTGCCTTTTCTTGCTATTTGTAGAATTTTTATTTCTTCAATAAAATTGCTTTTAATGTCTATATGTGCCAGATGCTGTCCTTGTGCTGAGGATGTAACAATGAACTATGACTACTGTTAATTGAACATTCACTATAAACCAAGGACAATGCTAAATGATTCACACAAAACTCTGTAAGCTAAATACTGTTGCTATCTTCACTGAGCAGTTAAAGAAATAGAGGTTCAAAGTAACTGAGTGACTTGTCCAATATCATACTTGTATGACAGACATATTTAAATAACAGCTTGTAAATGACAGAGCTCCAAGTTCAACCCAGACCTGTTTAATACTTTCCACAATTCTAGGAACTCTGGGTGAGGAAAAACCTAAAAATTTTAACCAGGACCTGGAAGACAAGTCTCCCTGCAGTCACTGCCTCAATTTGAAATTAATTCTGAAAACCAGAAGGGAGCAGTGCTGAAGATAGTCAATTACAACATTAGCTTTTTACTATGAGTATTTCAAGTATTTCCTCCTAGTTCTGCTGCTTGAATCTTAGCTTTCTTTTTGTAGTTTTTTTGGTAATGATGTTTTAAAAAGAAAGTTATCAAATTTGTCATATATTTGCCTTTATGGTTTGTGGGTTCTGTTTCTTGTTTAGAAAGGCATCTCTGAAGTCCAGATTATGAAAAATTAGCTAATATTTCATCTTTATACTCTATGACTTTGCTTTATTATGTTTGGATATTTAATTCATATGGTATTTATTTTTGGACTGACTCTAATAACTTTAAATGAGTCAAATAATTTTTTTTTTTTTTAAGTAAGATCAGATCCATATCATTATTCCTACATTTAAGAATGCTACGTAAGAGATATCAGACTGGAAGAAGTATATAGTAAGAAAGCTTTTGATAAAAAGTCTATTTCAAATGATTTTGATATTTTCATTGTTTTTAAGAAGTTTTTAATGTGTCTTCTTATACTTTGGTGCACTGTTAAGTACATGCAGAAAGGTCTAACCATTGGCAACAGGCTGATTTCTTGTTAGGCCAATATGTTAGAGAAAAAATAATTTGGACAACCTCAGCTCAAGTCTTGACTCTATTACTTACCAGCTGATTGACATTTACTTAATGTTCTCTTAATGTTAAGTACTTACTTAATGTTCTCATAGCTCAGTTTCCTTGTTTACAAAAAGAGGGGAAATGTCCTGGTGGCTCAGTGGTTAAAATGCTTGGCTGTTAACTAAATGCTATTCTTTCAAATCCACAAGATACTCTGAGGGAGAAAGATGTGACAGTCTGCTTTTTAAAGATAAGATAGTCTTGGAAATCCAATGGGGCAATTCTACACTGCTTATGGGTTGCTGTGAGTCAAAACAAACTCAGTGACAATGGGTTTTGTTCATTTTAATTGGTAAAATCTAGTTCAGTACTTGGCCAATAAGTGGTCCTCAATAAATTGCTGTTGTTACTTGCTGTTAAGTCGATTCTGACTCACTGCAATCACATGTGTATGGAATAGAATTGCTAAATACGGTTTTCAAGGCTGTGACCTTGATGATCACCAGGTATGCCTTTCAAGATGTATTTGAATGAGCTGGAACTGCCAACATTTGGTTAGTCGTCAAGCACTTAGTTGTTTTTGTCACCCACCCAGATGACCGTCTATAAACATTAGTTTGGGTTATACATGTTGCCATGTTGCATATGACTTGTCAGATGTCATTTTTCACATATAAGGACACCAGCTATTGCACACTTAAAATGAATGGTTTGTGCATATATTTCTGGGTTAAATAATGCAAAATCAGTAACAGCTTAAAAGCTCTGCTGCTGTGAACAATAAGCCTATTTGATACATATATAACAAAAGTAAGAGAGGAATCTATCATAAGAGAGGCATTGTCTAAGTGGTGAAGGAAGGAAGCAAATACCTCAGAGAAATAAAACACATTTTGGATAAAATTGCTAATTTTTAAAGTAACTCCCCGAGGTTCATAAAAAAGCTAGATCCATAAAACCATATCACTGGCATTTAACAATGGCAAAAGACTGGAAATTTTGTCAATTAAATGGAAATAATTAGAGTACATTTGAAAAGAAATGATGATAACCTTCACTTTCATCCAATGTGAAGTAGTAACCACAAAATGAATAAAACAAAGAAAGAAACAACAGTTTTTATGACACTGGACACCTGGCAACAAAGAACTATGATCCTTAAAGATGGTAAACAAATGAGGTGTGCCTTATAATTGTCCAGGTACGCAGACAAGGAAGAAGGACTTTGTGATCTACTTCCAAAAATCAGCCAATGATAAAACTATAGATCACAACAGTTCAGTCTACACCAGATCATGGGTACGACGCAGGACCAGACAGTTTTTCATTATACATGACATAGCCATAAGTCAGGAGCTGACTGGATGGCTGCTTCTAGAAACAACATCTATTACGGTACAAGAAAGGGGAACCCAAGCAGAGCCCAGCAGTTTCCTAGATATGAAGAGATGGAGCTTGGAGTCATAGTCTTCAAGATTTTTAGCATTAATAACTAAGCGTGCCAAAGAAAAGAGAATGGCACAAAATGAAAACTGCAAATATTTTCAGAGGGTCGGCCTCAAGGATTCAACTGAGTACTGAGCAGAACATGTATGTGAGAAAACTACTCGAAGCCAGGGAAAGAAATGCCCAAAAGAATTACAGATAGCAGTGCCAATACTTACAGAGGGCTGGGAAAAGTGTTTGTTTTTATCAGCCACCATGACAAATATCAATTGAGATTCATGGGCCACTGAGTAAAATACACAGAAGAATCTTGATTCAGAGGTGGGAAATACACAGCCCTAGACAGAGAACTATTCTTATTCTGCCTAATGATTCTTAAAAGCAAGACCTTAAAGGATCAAACCATTTTCAAGTACATTATATTTCAGAACAAATGTCTAGAGTATATACTGTTATTGTTAGATCTCACTGAGTCAGGTCTGACTCTTAGATACACTGTGTACAACAGAGCAAAACACTGCTCAATCCTAAACCATCCTCATATTTGTTGTTATGTCTGAGCGCATTGTTGCTGTGACAGTTTCTATCCATCATGTTGAGGTGCTTCCTCTTTTCACTGATTCTTCGGTTTACCAAGCATGCTGTCCTTCTCCAGGGACTGGACTTTCCTGACAACATATCCAAAGTACAGAGTCAAAGTCTCACTATCCT
>NW_006408946.1:747511-749028 GCF_000296735.1 Chrysochloris asiatica | reverse complement strand
TTTCCATGAATGTGGATTGTGGATCCAAGCAATATGAAGTCTTTGACAATTTCATTCTTTTCTCCATTTATCATGTTGCTATTTATTGGCTCAGTTGTGAGGATTTTCATTTTCTTTACTTTGATATTCATCAGTAAACATTTTAAGTCCTCTTCGCTTCCAGAAAATGAAGGTCTATCATCTGTATATTCCAGGTTGTTACTGAATCTTCCTCCAATCCAGATTCCATGTTCTTCATATAATCCAGTTTCTCAGATTATTTGTTAGCATACAGTTTGAATAAATCTGGTGAAAGTATACAACCCTGGTGCGTACCTTTCCTGATTTTAAACCATTTGGCTTACCCTTATTCTATTTAAACAACTGCCTCTGTATTTATTTACAGGTCCTTCATATGCACAATTAAGTATTCTGGAATATGCATTTTTTTGCAAGGTTATCCCAAGTCTTTCATGATCCAAACAGTTGAATGCCTTTGCATAGTCAACAAATATAAGCAAACATCTTTCTTATATTGTCTGCTTTCAGCCAAGATCTATCTAATATTAACAATGATACCCCTTGATCCACATCCTCTTCTCAATCCAGCTTGAATTTCTGGCAGATCCCAGTTGATGTGCTGCCACAACCATTTTAAATCATCTTCAGCAAAATTTTACATGTATATGATATTAATGATACTGTTTAATGATTTCCATGTTCAGTTGGGTTATCTTTCTTTAGAAACAGCACAAATATGGGTCTCTTCCAATCAGTTGGCCAAGTACCTGTCTTCAAAACTTTTTATCATAGATGTGTGAGTGCTGACAACACTGCTTTAGTTTGTTGAAAAAATATGTAGGAACAGTTAGGGACTGTGAACTACAAGGTCAGCAGTTCAAACCCACCAGGTGCTTCTTGGAAATCCTATACAAGGTCACTATGAGTACGATACGATTCAACGTCACTTAACAACAACAAGATTATCCAACACATAAAAAAGTAAAATTTGAATATCTGACTATAACAAAAATTTTTACTAAGGTAAAGAAACAAGAAACCACAACCCATAATGAAGAGAAAATAATCTAAACTGACCCAGAATTTCCACACATGTTAGAATTAGCAAACAAGGACACTGTTGCTGTTGTTATGTTATTGTTAGGTGTCATCAGGTTGGAACTGACTCAAAGCGACCCTATGCACAATAGAACGAAATACTGTCTGGTCCTGAGCCAACCTCACAATTGTTTCCACTCTTAAGACCATTGATGCTATCACTTTGTCAATCCATCTCGCTGGGAGTCTTCCTCTTTTTTCTGACCGTCCACTCTCCAAACATGATATCCTTCTCGAACAACTGGTCCCTCCTGACAATATGTCTGAAGTATGAGCTACAAAGTTTGGTCCTCCTGGCCTCCAGGGTGCAGCACTCTGGCTGCACTTCATCCAACCCAGATCTGTTGGTTCTTTTGGTAGCCCACGACACTTTCAATATTTTCCTCCAATACCATAACATAAAAGCATCAATTCTTCCA
>NW_006408946.1:745975-747131 GCF_000296735.1 Chrysochloris asiatica | reverse complement strand
ATTTTAAGTCCTCTTCACTTTCAGCAAGTAAGGTTGTATCATCTGCATATCACAGGTTGTTAATAAGTCTTCCTCCAATCCTGATGCCACATTTTTCTTCATATTACCCAGCTTCTTGGATTATTTGCTCAGCATACAGGTTGAATAAGTATGGTGAAAAAATACAACCCTCTCATACACCTTACTTAATGTTAACCCATTCAGTGTTTCCATGTTCTGTTCAAACAACTTCCTCCTGGTCTATGTACAGATTCCTCATGAGCACAACTAAGTGTTCTGCAATATTTATACTTCGCAATGCTGTCCATAGCTTCTCATGATCCACATAATCGAAAGCCTTTGAGTAGTCAACAAAGCACAGGTAGACATCTTTCTGGTATTCTATGCTTTCAGCCAAGATCCATCCGACACCAGCAATGGTATCCCTCATTCCACGTCCACTTTGAATCTGGCTTGAACCTCTGAAAGTTCTCTGTCGATGTATGCTTGCAGCCATTTCTCTATTACCTTTAGTAAAACTTTACTTGAATGGGATGTCAAAGACATTGTTCAATGATTTCCACATTCCATTGGGTCACCTCTTTTTGGAATGGGCATAAATACGTATGTCCTCCAATTAGTGGACAGATAGTTGTTTTTGAAATTTCTTGGCATAGATGAGTGAATGCCTTGAGTGTCTCTTCACTCTGTTGAAATATTTCAATTTTTATTCCATCAATTCCTGGTGCTTTGTTCTTTGCCAATTCCTTCAATGCACCTTGGACTTCTTCCATCAGTATCATTGGCTTTTGATCATACGCTACCTCTTGAAAAGGTTGAACATCAACCATTTCCTTTTGGTACAGTGACTTTGTGTATTCCTTCTATCTTCTTTTAATGCTGTCTGCGTCATTCAATAATTTGCCCAGAGAATCCTTCAATAATGAAAGTCAGGGCTTGAATTTTTTCTTCAGTTCCCCCAGCTTCAGACATGCTAAGAGTGTTTTTTCTTTTTGGTTTTCTGACTCCAGATCTTTGCACATTTTATTATAACATTTGACTTTGTCTTCTCGAGCTGATCTTTGAAATTTTCTGTTCAGCTCTTGAACCTCCTAATTTCTTCCATTTGCTTTAGCGTCTCTATGCTGGAGAGTAAGTTTCAGTGTCTCTTCTGACA
>NW_006408946.1:740127-745080 GCF_000296735.1 Chrysochloris asiatica | reverse complement strand
ATTAATACTTTGTACATTCCATGGTCCAATTTTCAATGGATGTTTACAGCTCTTTCTCTTCATTTTGAATTGTTCCCCATAAGCAAATGAAGGTCCCGTGGGCTGTACTCCCATAGGCTTTACTCCATTCTCATCATCATGGTCAACTCTACTTTGATGAGGCAACTCTTCCCCAGTCACATTTTGAGTGCCTTCCAATCTGAGGGGCTCAATTTCCCACACTATATCTGATAATGTTTCTCTGCTATTCGTAAGGTTTTCAGTGACTGAATATTCAGAAGTAATTCATCTCTCCTTCTTCCTAGTCTGTCTTCATATGGAAGCTCATTAAATAGGTGTAAGTTTATTTCATAAGCATTTATATGATAAATACTTACATCTGGAATATATAAACAATTCTCAAAACTTTATAATAAAGAAACAGCCTAATTTTTTAAATGAACAAAAGATTTGAACCAATACTTCACAAAAGTATACAGATGGTAAATAAGCATATTAAAAATGATTAAATCATAAATCATTAGTAAAATGCCAAGTAAAACAACAATGGCATACCTCTACACACCTATTAGAATGACTAAAATGAAAATGACTGACAATACCAAATGTTGTATGGTTATACACTGCTGGCAGTAATGCAAAATTATGTACCCTCTTTGGGAAAAAAAGTGTCTTAAAAATTAAGTGTTACCTGCTATAGGAACTGATAAATTCATTTCTAGTTATTCACCCAAAGGAAATCAGAATATGTGTCCATTCAAAGACTCGTACACAATAGTTCACTGTAGCTTTTTTTTGTAAAAGCTATAAGCCTGATACAAAAGCCTATTAACAGGTGAATAGATTAACAGACTTTGTTATACAAACACAATCGACTACTACTCAGCAATAAAGATAAACTGATATACTATACAATATGAATTCATCTCAAAATTATTATTTAGAATAAAAGAAACTAGATATAAACATAATGCATATTGTATAATTCCATTCATATAAATTCTAGAAAATATAAACTAACCCATATTGACAACTTTGATTACAGAGGAAGAGGGAAATAGGAGAGAACTAAAACACAGGGGCATGAGGTAATTTGGGGGACATGTTCATTAATTTTATTGCAGTGATAGTTTCACTGTATAAATATATCTAAACACATCAAATTGTGAATTCTAATATGCGCAGTTTATTAAATTTCAATTATAACCGCAATCATACTCTTAAAAGTAAAGAGACAGGAAAAAAAAAAAAAAAAAAAAGGAGAAAAATGATAGAGGGTTATCCATTTAAGGTTTGCTGTACAGGGCAAATTACTTATAACCTGGATTAGGAAATGTAGAAATGAACTTTATTGATGAGTCCAAGTGTCTCCAGTGTCAAAGTAATTATCTAATAGGAACTTAGGTGTATAACGTTATACATTATCTTTTTCTAGTCATCAGGGTGCCATTTAGTGATGTTCTAGGAAGCCAGATGTAATTGCAGTAATGCACTAATTGCCCAGAGCAAAGCCAGTGACTCACTGGGGACTCAAAACTCAGAGCAGCTGATGAATTCTCCGCAGCATGCCGAGGAGGAACAGGGAGTTCTCCTTCTCCTGCCCTAAGGAGAACCTCTCCTGGCTCAGGAATGTTATCAGTTCCTGAATTTTCTGCCCAGGATCCTTGGTGGTGTCATGATTAAAGTGCTCCAAAAGTCTGTGGTTCAAACCCATCAGTAGCAAACTATTTCTATGAAGATTGTTCTTGTTGCTGTGAAGTACTGTCAAGTCAGTTCTGACTCATAGCAACCCTGTATAAAGATCTTCCGACCTTGAGGTTCAAACCAACCTTGTGTCTCAGTGCTTATCCACACCAGCATTCCTCCATGAAGATTAAGATCTTGGAAACCCAATGGGACAGTTCCACTATAAGTTCTATAAAATCTCTATGAATCGGAATCGCAAATGGTTTAACCTGTGTTATGTCTAAGCCTACTCACTAGATAGTACTGGTAATGATGAAGGAGGTGACAATAGCAGCAATTGACTGGGAAGCCACCATCACAGTTGAACCTTTACCAAGCTGCTGTGTTCTCAACTGAGTGCAGCTCCTTCCACATGGGCTCAGGCTGCAGGTAACAGCATCTGTTGTGGGTTCCAAGACAAAACAAATTCCATAGCATCGTTGGCTCTGACTAATTTGGGAACCAGTTATTTCTCAAGGTTAAAACATGGAATTAAACAAACTAGTAAAGAAATCAAATAGTTAATTTACCTCCTTATTTCACTATATATTACCCATTAAATTAGACTCAATTGTCTTTTGTGTGCATGCATTGCAGGTATCATCTACTGAGTTATTTCTATGAATCACGCAATTCTAGGCACCTTGTGTGTACTAATACATTTAACCCATACCAGAACTCTATGAGATAGGTTGTGTTATTATCCCGATTTAAAGACAAAGGATTTGAAGCATAGAAAGACTAAGTAATTTGCACAACTTCTCAGTTTGTAAATGATAGAACTAGGATTTGTACACAGGCATTTCAACTCAATGAGACCATTGGTGGATCTGTGGTAAAATTCTTTGTTTACATACAGGAGTCCTGGGTTCAAGTTTCCACCAAAATTAAGATTGGCTAGGAAGAAAGACTTGAAGGTCTACTTCAAAAATCAACCAATGAAAATCGTATTAATCACATCACTCCAATCTGCAACCCATCACAGTATTGACACAGGACCAGGCAGGCAGTAGTGTACTCCATTGTGCACAGAGCTGCCAAGAGTCAGAGCTAACTTGACCAACCAACAACAACTTTCTGACTTAAAGAGTCTGCACTCAGTTGATCATCATGCTAATGAAATCCATGATGGAGAGGGATGTTTGGCTATAAGCCCATCCATTGTATTGAGTAAAATACATTTTGTCACAGAATTTTGCATTTTACTGAATAAAATACATTGTGGTCACAGACTCCTTAAAGGCTTTGTTTATTGGTGACAAGCAGTATCAAGTGAAGGAAATAGAATGGCTCATTATAAAGCCATTCTGATCACTAGAAAAACAATGCAGAGATCAGGGTCCGCAGAGTCCCAGAGGGTCTAAGTATTTTTCTCATCTCTGCTCCAAACTCACTCCTAGAGGATGTGGAAGTCACAGAGTTAGTAGAAAAGCTTGGCATTCCAGTACCAGTCAGTGGAAAATTGTTGCCCATTGCCTATGCTGTCAGAGAGAAAAGGCTGAGTCTAACTCTATATGACTCTGCAGAGAAAGACAAAGGGAATATGATTTCAGATGAAAGTAAGAAAGAACTAGATGGAAACATTCTGATATTTCCATAGTAGGTATGTCTAGTTGATAGAATTTTGGATATTGTGGATTTTTTCTTTATGTAATTATTGTTGTTGTTGTTGTTGTTAAGTGCCTTGGAGTCGGTTCCGACTCATAGCGGTCCTGCACAGGGTTTCCGAGGCTGTAAATCTTTACGGGAGCAGAACACCTCCTCTTTCTCCCGCGGAACCGCTGGTAGTTTCGAACTGCTGACCTTGTGGTTCACAGCCCGATTCGTAACCACTACGCTACCAGAGCTCCTTTATGAGATTATAGTTTCAATAATTAAAAAAATTTAAAACCTACAATTAACTTTTCACCTTAAAAATCATTGTTTTTGTTGTTGTCAAGTGCCTTTTAATTGCTTCTGACTCATCAACTCTGTATAGAGTTTCCTAGGAATGGCTGGCAAGTTTGAACTGGTGACCTTGCAGTTCAAACAGCCTTGTGGTCCAGGGCTTATCCTACAGTGCCACATTGTTGTTGTTGTTGTTGTTAAGTGTCGTCAAGTCGGTTCCGACCCATAGCGACCCTGTACAGGGTTTCCGAGGGTGTAAATCTTTACGGGAGTAGAAAGCCTCATCTTTCTCCCGCGGAGCGGCTGGTCCACATTAGGACTCCTAAAAATATTAAGTGGCTAAAAACATTTTTGTAAAAAGAATTTCAGACAGAGTTGCTGAAAGATAGAATTTTATTGTTGATGTGAAGTGCTGTCAAGTCCGTTCCGACTCATAGCGACCCTGTATAGGGTTTTTGAGGAGCAGCTGGTGAGCTTGAACCACCGACCTTGCAGTTCAAATGACTTTGCAGTCTGACGCATTAACCCACAGCACCACACAAGGACTCTGAAAGAATAAACAAGTAAAAATTAACAGAATTTAAGAAACACACACCCACAAGTTGTTCAGTTCGGGGTAATAGAGGTAAGGAGATTTTGTTCACAGGAAATAATCAAGTATAGGTCAGTGACCTCTTGATGCAGATATGGCAAGCTTCTGCTGGTCTAGGACCCAGCAATTCAAGTGTAGTCCAGGAACTGGACAACACAGGTAACTCCTGCCTCCCTGAACCAGGTCACAAAATCTCTGAAGAATATTTTAGTAATTGGCCTGACACAAATACAGTTGTTACTATTGTTAAGTGTCATTGAGTTGGTTCTGACCCACAGTGACCTTGTAGAGGGTTTCCAAGGAGCGACTGGTGAGCTTGAAAAACCAACCTTGAAGTTCAAACTGACTTTGCAGTCTAGCACATTAACCCACACCAGGATTCCAATATTGTTGTTGTTGTTAGGTGCCATTGAGTCGGTACTGACCCATAGTGACCTTATGTACAGCAGAACAAAACAATGCCTGATACTGGGTCAACCTCACTATTGTTGCCACTCTTGAGTCCATCGATGCTGCAACTTGGCCAATCCATCTCGTTGGAGGTCTTCCTTTTTTTCTCTAACCTTCCACCTCACCAAACATGATATCCTTCTCAAGTGACTGGTGCCTCCTGACAATATGTCCTAAGTATGAGAGACAAAGTTTGGCCTTCTTGGCCTCCAAGGAGCACTCCAGCTGCACTTCTTCCAAAACGGATCTATTGGTTCTTTTGGCAGCCCATGGCACTTTCAATATTCTCCTCCAACACC
>NW_006408946.1:730910-739137 GCF_000296735.1 Chrysochloris asiatica | reverse complement strand
ACCTCACTTTCTTGAAAGATTTCAATTTTTATTCCATCAATTCCTGGTGCCTTGTTCTTTGCCAATTCCTTCAATGCACCTTGGACTTCCTCCCTAAGTATCATCGGCTCTTGATCATATGCTACCTCTTGAAACGATTGAACATTAACCATTTCCTTTTGGTACAGTGATTCTGTCTATTCCTTCCATCTTCTCTTGATACTTTCTGCATCATTCAATAATTTGTCCAGAGAATCTTTCAATAACAAAAGTGAAGGCTAGAACTTTTTCTTCAGTTCCCCCAGTTTGAGAAATGCTGAGCATGTTCTTCCTTTTTGGTTTTCTGATTCCAGATCTTTGCACAGTATGGAGATTTAATATTCAGTAGTGCTAGATCAAGAGCCAATGTCCTTTCAACATCATTAAAAGCTGGAGAATTCTGAGTTTCTCAGTTTCCCATCCCCAGGTGGGCCATGCCTTAAGAGACCAATCACTTGCTCCTTCTACCACAGATGTCAGTATTCTGCCAGCCTTAGCCACCTAGGCATCCTCCAGTCTTGGGCATATTTCTTGTCAAAAGCCAAAGGACTTTTAGTTTTTAGTCTCTTCTCAGTGTTTATATCTTCTCAACTTTTTAGAATGTTTCTCCACCTACAAACTCACTAATGAACTCCCTTTGCAGGTTTAGTTCTGGCTTAGTTCCATCTTAAGTAAACCCTGTTTGGGCAGGAGCGAAAACTACAACTTTCATTTTTGGATCTGGATATGGGTGAGGTGTTTATTTAAGCCTCCCACGTAGTTCATAAATTTGGAGGAGATCACCCAACTTCTCACCAGACTGTCTATGAATACCTATGTTGTAATGCTAACCTTTCTTCTCAGATATTAGCCCATACAATTTTTCTTGATTCATCTTGAATTTGGACTAATTCCTCCTTCTGAAATATTCCAGAATCTCTTTAGAACCCAAGCAGAGCAAACTAGTCATAGCTGAGCACATAGCACATAGCAGGAACTTTTATGCATTATCACACTTAATCTCCACCATACCACACTCAACACTCATGGAAGCAGTAGTCAAGAAATCAAATGACATATTGCATTAGGCAAATCTGCTGCACAAGACCTGTTTAAAGTGTTGAAGAGCAAAGATGTCAGCTTGAGGACTAAGGTGCACCTGACCTAAGCCATGACATTTTCAATCACCTCATGTGCAACTAAGGAGTTCTGGTAGCATAATGGTTACAACTCAGGCTGCTGCTAACCTCAAGGTCAGCAGTTCAAAACTACCAGTGGTTCCACTGGAGAAAGACGAGCCATTCTGCTCCCGTAAGACATACAGCCTTGGAAACCCTGTGCAGGGTCACTATGAATCAGAACCAATTCCATGGTACATGACAACAACAACATATGCAACTGAAAGTTGGACAGTGAATAAGGAGGACTGAAGAAGATCAGTGCATTGGAATTATAATGTTGGAGAAGAATACTAAAAGTACCATGGATTGTCAAAAGAACAAACAAATCTGTGTTGAAAGAAGTGCAGCCAGAATTGTCCTTAGAAGTCAGGATGGTGAGACTTTGTCTTTGATACTTTGGACATGCTATCAAAAGGGACCAGATCCTAGAGAAGGACCTCATGCTTGATAAAGTGGAGGGTCAGTAAAAAAAAGGAAGACCTCCAAAGAGATGGATTGTCACAGTGACAGCAGCAATGGACTCAAATGTAACAATTGTGAGGATGGCACTGGATGGGGCAGTGTTTTGTTATGTTCTGCATAAGGTCACTCTGACTGAACTTATTAATAGCACCTAACAACAACACATCACACTGTAGCAAAGTTATTAATATCCTATCTTAATTAAGGTCCAGAAAGATTAAGCAACATACTCAATGCCATACATACAGTAAGATGCAAAGACTTGAACTCAGAACTTTCTGATTTCAAATATCCAAATTGAATCCAATATCTCACACACTATTCTAAATTCCCAGTTGGTAGCTGGTGGCCTGGTGATCTGCTAACTCTTGACTGTTTGGCTCCAGGAAATTAGAGTATCATATACTAGGGACTTCAAAAAAATTTGTGAGGAAAAGGAATTAAAAGATAATGTAATTTTTCCAAACTTTTGGAAGCCCCTTAGCATAACAAGATGAGGACATTATTGTCTGTCATAATGTCAAGGTTAGAAGACAGGGAAACACAAAGTATCCTGGTGGGAATATGGGGTCACATGTCAGAACAGTGACTTTAGAAAGCTAGAGAACATGAGAGAGTTGCTCCAGAGGAGAAGGGGGAACTGAAAGCTGGCAGATGGCCCACCCTCAACAGTTTTTCATCTCAATTCCCTTCGCAGCTACACACACTAGATTGTAAACCCCAGAAAAGCAGAGATTTTGTTTGTCTTGTTCACTGCTATGTCTACAACATTTGGAGTATTCTTGATGCTCAATAAGTATATGGATGTAGATGACTCTTGCCTGTGACACATTCATATCAATAAAACAACCAAAATTACAATACACACTGTGTGATTTGATTTCTAGTGAAAATTGTTGATGAACAGGTTATTGTACACAGATAGACTGTATGATTTGTGGGATAACATCTAACTTATACACATGGATGCATAAAAATGAAATCCAGAAATCCATAGTGATTATGGTGTTGGTCATCAATAATCAATGGTTGCAAGCTTGGAGATTTGAGGAAAGTCTACCTAAATCTCAGAGAACATAAAACTCCAAGGGACTCCTGGAAGATCTTGAGTAAACAACTACCTTCTTCTTAACATTTAAACACTAACAAGTGGATTTGCTATGCATGTTTAATTGGACCAGTGTCAAAAGTTACCAATGAGGGAATGAAATTGCTTTCTCTTGGGCACTGGGCCTCAGCTTCACTACTTTCCCACTAATACTGCCCCACTAAATTAGTCTCCAGAAGGATTAGTTTAGCCCAGGTGCTACCTAATTCTAGTCCATAGGTCTTTTACTCTCATGCATATTGTCTTTCCTTGGTGTGGCACTGTGGGTTACTGCGCTGGACTGCAAGGATGATTTGAACTGCAAAGTTGGCAGTTCAAACTCACTGGCTGCTCCTTGGAAACCCTACAAAAGGTCATATGAGTCAGAACCAACTCCATGGCACTTAACAACAACAACCGCAATATTATCCCTAGTGGAACATGATGCCTTGAATCCAAAGAATGCAAAGTTATGACAAGCACCTCTATCCTTTCCTTTTGAGCTTGACAGATGACCTATCTTTCCAGTGTCTTGCTGTCCATCGCCTGGTATTATGAAGCACCCCAAGGGTCATGGGGCACTAGGTCAGCTCACATGTCTTTATTTCATTTTATAGTCATCACTGCAGCAGGTGTGCCATTTCCCAGGCTGCATGTGACTCAATGCTGGTACTTCCCTTTCATAGTCTTCACAGGCTCTGTGCACACAAGAAAGGATATGATCAATAAATGTGACCAACTGAGAAGAATTTTGGTTACTTTAATTTTAAAAGACTATCAGTTTTCATATCTCTTGGTTCTAGGTAGAGGAATCCTTAAATTTCTTAGTTATGTCTCTGCATAATTTTTGTGTCATCATGTTGCCTTCTGCACTGAAGATTCTTCTTTCATTTAAATTCAGTAAGACGTTAGTAAAAAAGTAAGGGCATAGAGAGACACATTCCATAAAAGGGTAGAACCATAGCCCATGACTTTGAAAAATGAAAAAATAAGTCATTTTAAAAATCTATATCCTATTTAACAAGCCCACACTGATGACAAGCAATAGCAGTGTTAATGAGATTCAGTGTAAATGATTTACTATTCTGGATCATTATGATGATGATTGTGATTTTCATGGATCTACTGTTAATGTAGAAATAATATCTAGCAATTAAAAGATTCAAACTAGAATTCAAACATAAGGTACAGAGTAATAACACTACATATATATATATATACAGGAAGGCAATAAAGAGCAATTGAGTTTCAAACTGCTTCTGCCGTTTGCACAGGTGTATTTGCTGGGACACTATCCAGAATGCCCCTGTGGGTGAGGGCAGGATTCCAAGAAGAGTAGCAATGTGACAGGGCGCCTTGGTGATAATAAATTGTCCAGTGTTCTCAATGTGGCTCTTCCCATTGCTAGGACAGAAATGGGAGGCTCTTATCCTCCACTCTGGGCATCATGTGACTACCTTGAACTGTTCTTTTCCTGCTTGCTTTTTACTTCCTGGATCACACATCTTCCCCCTCCCCACCCCATCTCATTTTCTGCAGCCTTTTTTGCTTTAGAGAAAGCAAAACAGCCACTCTCCATGGTTCTATTGTCAACTCTCTACTCTTTTCTTTCTATACCTTCTCTCAGAGATCAACCACCACTTCTTTGCTGTTAGCTCCCAAATCTGTATCTCTCTCTATATATATTTTTTCCAGACAAGGGCATACATTGCTTACTTGATTCACTACTTTACTTCCACATGTTGTCGCTTTAAGCTCAAGATGCTTCAAATTGAACTCTGCTCAAAGACGTCCCTATTTGCAACATCTCTCTTTCTAATAAAGGCACCACTATTCCTCCAATTCCCAGTTGTTCCTTATCCTCTATAACTAATCAATCCTCAAGTAACATGCCTTTGATCTTCATAATGCTTTCATCTTTCCTATACTTTCCTGCCAATTGCCACTGCCTAAATTCAGGCTCCTATATGAGATTAAGGGCAGAGAAATTAATTAAGAGTCATTTTATTTTAAATTAAATAAGCATTTCATCATAAACAAATTAACCTTTTTAAAAAAAAACTGTTGCATTTGTTTCATTTTCTTTCATAAAACTCATATGGTTCTTTATTATCCTTTGGATAAAACACAGCTCCTATACTCATTCATTAAACAAATATTAATTGAAACCTACTATGTGCTATGTAGTTGTTGGGTGCTGAGGACTCAGCAGTGATCTAGGCAGAAAAGATTCCTGCTCTCTTTTCTAGTTAGAGGAAGAGATACAGTAAATAAGGGAACATGTGAGCAAGACCATTTTTTACCAATAATAAATTATATGAAGGAAAACTAAGTGTACTACTGGGCTTGTGGATAAGTTGTTGGGTAGAGGGGTTGCTGCTTTAGCTGGTTGGTCCTGGAAAAAATATATTTGATCAAAGACATGAATAATGAGAGTGAGCTGGCCGTATAGTGATCTGAGGGAAGAGAATTCCAAACAGAGAGAACAGCAAGTGCAAAGTCCTTGAAGAGGAAGGGTTTATCATTCTTGAACCCTCACCATTTAAGCCCAACCTAGTTTTGCAGGCAAACACAACTCTTCCACAAATAACTCAGGTTCTAGTCAACTTAGTCTGCTGGCATTTCTCAGACTATGACTTTGCATTCCTGCTTCTGTGTTTTCCTCTGCTTTTCTCTTTCACCCGATTGCCCTCACCTATTCTATGACTACTGAAACTCAGCAAACCAATTCAGATGCCATCCCTTCTGTGAATGCATCTCTAGTTACCCACAGCAAGAAGTCCACCTTTTCCTCGTTGAAATTCGATAGCACATATTAGAGTCTCTCATGTCTTACTTGTCACATCCAGACAGGCGTATTGGGTGGTGCACTCTTTGAAAAGACACTGTAATATGAAATGTGTAAGCTGAATCAGAACTGTGTCATTATGATGGCTATACTCTCAGCCAAGGACTTGGTCATCAGTATATTGCTGTTAAGTGCTGTCAAGTCAGTTCCAACTCATAGTGGCCCTCTGTAGGGTTTCCAAGGAGCAGCTGATAAGTTTGAACTACCAACTTTGTGGCTCAACCCGACCTTGTAGTTCAGTGCTTTATTCCACAGTACCACACCAGGTCATCAGTATATACAGAGAGAAATGCTCAGAAGCAGTAAATTTGAGGATTTCTGTCTAATAAATCAATATCCCACCTTAGATTCATCTAAACTTCTTTTAAAGCAGCAAAGCCTCTACCCTCGATAATATATAGCTATATTTTCCACTGTATAAATCACAAAAGCACAGCTGGCCTGGTTGAATCAGGGAAAAGGCATCCAGTTATCTCCCAGTTCAACTTTCTTTTTTGTCCTTCCTAAGCAACAGATCTTTCATCTTCACCCCCCGCCCACACCACCTCTATCTAACTCGTCCCTCAAGATTTTTGTGGAACCCTAGGGCTCAGGAAAATGATTCAGTAAAACACAACCTTACTTTAAAAATCATATATAAATCAATTAAAATAATCAAATCTCTTTAATTTCTTTACAAGTACTCTAATGGAGACTTTGAGGATTGTGAGGGATTTGCCATGGAGCTATTAAAAGAACAGAAAATAACCATCCAGAGCATTCATAGAATAAAATTTCGGCAGCCCTATTTCAATCCACCTTCAATCCAACAATGTCTTTTCCTTTGAGTCTCAAATTAGATGTCATATTTACCTGAAAACTACTTATGATCCCTAGTCTGGGTGAGATTCCCTTTTAAGGACTTGTACATTGCCTCGCACTTTCACAACCAAAACTCACTATTACTATTATAGCTCTTTGTTTAATGTTGTGGCTGGCTCTTTCCACTGTTCTGTGAACATTATGGGAACAATGCTAGTGACTATGAGTCAGAACTGACTCAATAATACTCAACAACAACAACAGTTCCTAAGATTTCTTCTGGCAAAACAGTACTGTACTCTTCTCAGCTTTGTGCTGCTTTAGACTCTTCACATTCCCAGCCTTAGTGGGTCCTAGCTGATTTAAGTGAATCAACAAACACCCAATCAGTCTCTGTGAACTGTAAGCAGCTCTTAGCTGGAGCTCCTGGAAAGGAGAAACTCATTGGAGAAATTATGAGGAAAGCATTTAGTTCCAGACTGAGTTTTGAGTCTTGGATTTATCACCACCTAGCTGTAAGATTTTGGAAATGTTATTCCCTGCCTTTATGTGACTCAGTTTCTTCATTTATAAAATAACCGTAGTAAGTATAGTGTGGGGAATATGCAGATAAACCCTGATGCCACTTTTTACTTAACCACCACTCATCTGTCAGTTTATGGCACTGTGGTGACTTGCATGTTGCTGTGGTTTTGCAAACTATGCCACTGGCATTTTAAATACCAACAGATCACCCAAGGTGGACAAGTTTGAAATGAACCTCCAGATTAAGAGATCAGGGTTAGAGGAAGTTTCATTAACAACCTTGCTTGATGAAAGTGAAGAAGACTTAAAATACTGATGACGATCAAAGACCAAGCCTTCAGTATCAGTTGCACATCAATGTAAAGAAAACAAAATTCCTCACCATGTGACCAATAAATAACATCAAGATAAATTGAGAAAACTTTGAAGATGTCAAAGACTCTATTTTGCTCAGATCAACCATAAACACTCATGGAAGCAGCAGTCAAGAAATCAAACAATATAATACATTGGGTAAATCTGGGCACAAGACCTCTTTAAAGTGCTCAAGAGCAAAGATGTCAGTCTGAGAACTAAGTGCATCTGACCCAAGTTATGGTATCTTCAATAACCTGATATACATGTGAAAGTTGGACAACGAATAAAGAAGATCATAGAAGAACTAATGCATTTGAGTTATGGTGTTGGAGAAGAACAGTAAAGTACCACGAACTATTAAAAGAGCAAACAAATCTGTGTTGGAAGAAGTACAGCCGCAATACTCATTAGAAGCCAGGAAGGCCAGACTTTGTCTCTCATACTTTGGACATATTATCAGGAGAAACCAATCCCTGGAGAAGGACATCATTCTTGATAAAGGGGAGGGTCCATGAAAAAGAGGAAGACCCCTAATGATATGGACTGGCACTGTGAAATTGGTGCAGTACTGGGCAGTGTTTAATTCTGTTGTGCATAAGGCTGCTAAGAGTGGGTACCAACTCAACAGCACCTATCAACAACAACAACCAACTTGACCTAATAGATTGACACAGAGCATTCAACCAAACAACAGCACAATACACATTCTTTTCTAGTGCATATGGACTACTGGCTAGAATAGACCATCTGTTATGTCACAAAGCAAGCATTAAAAACTTTAGGTGTTTCAGTTTTGGTGGGCAGCAGAGACAGCCAGGCAGGAAAGGCTCCATTGGGGAGGGATTGAAAACCCAGAGAAGCTCTGCTCACGGAATACCAAAAGGGCTCTGGATCTAGCATTAGATACAGGGCATCAGTTTCTCACACACGAAAGTGAAAAAATCACTAATATAAAGGAAAATACTGCAA
>NW_006408946.1:728127-729830 GCF_000296735.1 Chrysochloris asiatica | reverse complement strand
TAATTGAGACAAATGAGCTGGAGACCAACAAAGGTTCCCCAGAAGAGGCAGGGAGGTTTTGGATTTGCTGAGAAGGAATTCAGAAGAATGATATGGAAATACATCATGACCAAGTGGGATTCATGCCAGTGATGCAAGGATGGGTCAGAACTAGAAACACAATCAATATAATCCAGCACACAAACAAAAGGTAAAGAACCACATGAACATAACAATTAATGCAGAAAAAACATTTGACAAAATCCAACATCCATTCCTGATAAATACACTCAACAAAGTAGGAATTAAAGGAAAATTCCTTAATATAATTAAGACCATATATACTAATACAACAGCTAACATGACTCTTAATGAAAAGAAGCTCAAATCTTTCCCTTTGGAAACAGGAACCAAAGAAATGATGCTCTTTATCACCACTCCTATTCAATATTGTGTTGAAAGGCTTAGCCTCAGCTATAAGGGATGAAAGGGAAATTGTTGTTGTTGAGTGCCATCAAATCAATTCCAACCCATAGCGACCCTGTATAGGGTTTCCAAGGAACAGCTGGTGAGCTTGAACCACCAACCTTGCAGTTCAAATGACTTTGCAGTCTGACGCATTAACCCTCAGTGCATTAGATACATCCAAAATGGCAAAAAAGAAGTCGAATTCTCTTTATTTGCAGATGATCTGACTCTATACATAGAAAATCCCAAAGACTCAGCAAGGAAATTATTGGAACTCACTGAAAGATTCATCAAAATGGCAGGTTACAAGGTCAATATACAAAAATCAATTGGAGATAGAGGTATAGGGAGAAGGGCCGTGCAGATCTCAACCAGTAATAACACTGAATATTGGATGAAACAGGTTCAAAGGACAGTCCTGGAACTCTGAACTCCATATAAAGGAATATTTAGGAGAACTGAAGGCTTACTGCAAGTGGGATTTGAAGCAGAAGGAATAAAAGTGGTGTTTTCTGATTTATGGCAGCCAGCAAGTCCTGGCAAGCCATTTTGAGGGAAACAGAGCAGATACAAGATCAAGAGAGCACTCCCATCACAGAGATCTGACCTATCATCAGAGATAAAGGTGTGAACATTTTTTTTTTTCTGTTCTTTTATTCCTCTGTCAGCCTACCTCCACTCTGGGAATTAGACAGGGTACCTGAGCGAGTAGACACCCTTACTTAACCCCCGGCAACCACCACCAATGGAAAGGTTCTACTATGCATGTGCATGGATCTGTTCAGTAAAGATCACTAGGCCCAAAGTCAAAGAAGGGGGTGGAATCCACAGAAACAGCTTAAAATGGAAGTGTCTGCCAAAATGTATCTGGCTAGCCCTAGGCTGTTTCTCACTAGGAGACACACCTGAATGGGCTTGAGGAAAAGTAAGAGAGGCAAAAAAAGGAAAAAGAAAAGGGCCTAAAACTAAATCTTGAGTTACAGCATAAGGTGCAATGGGTACATCTTGAAATTTTTCAGGCGGCCTTGAAGGCAAGAAAACAAAACAGCAGTGTTAAAATCTTATTCCTATTTTGTTACATTTTGGGCTGTTTTACATTTTAGTGTCCAATTTCTTCTTTTAGTCCCCTTTTATCTCAGGGGACACTCTTTCTATCCTTACCCTTCACAAGAAGAGAAAGCAATTGCAGCCATACAGCCAAGCTACAATTGCACCCTACAAAATTCTACCATCCTGGCAAGAGCCTATACCAACTG
>NW_006408946.1:725843-726877 GCF_000296735.1 Chrysochloris asiatica | reverse complement strand
CAACAATACATAAGAAGGGGAAAATATAGGAACAGAGATCCAGATGGTGAGGAGGAAAAAGTTAATAGAATATAGAGTAATCTCAAAGAAAATTAATACTTCACAACATATCAAGAAAATGAAAATCTAAAAAGATCATGGAAACCTTAAAACTATGAAGAAACTGACCAGAAAAACCACAAAAAAACAAAAACTCAGCACAGGAAGGTATGCAGAACAAAGAAACCTGTAGCAACAAAAAACAAAAACAAAACATAATGACAGCAATTAATTCATACCTATTGATAATTAGACTGAATAACAATGGACTAAATGCATCAGTCAAGAGACAGAGAGTGGCAGAATGAGTAAGAAAACAAGATCCTTCAATACACTGTCTGCAAGACACACACTTGACACACAAAGCACATTTAAAAGTTAAAGGATGGAAAAATAGTACCAAGCTAATTGCAATAAAAAATAAGCATAAGTGGAAATACTAATCTCTGATAATATAAACTTTAAGGCAAAAACCAGCATAAGAGATAAAGAAGGACAATGTCTCATGATTAAACAGTCAATTGAACAAGATGACATAATCATAGTAAATATCTATGCTTCCAATGAAAGAAGCACTAAATATATTAAGCAAACTTTAATAGAATTGAAGAAAGAAATAGACAAATCTACAATAATAGCAAATAGTTTGGGTGTTGGGGAGGGCAATATACAAGGAAGAGGAGAGCAGTACACGAGAAGGGGGAGGAGGGTGGAAGAACAAGGAAGACAGGGGAACCCATTGGTAAGTTTGCATGGGCTAAGTGGGACAGAGGCAAATAACGATATATATACTCAACCTTGGAACAACAGGGCTCTGTGATACAAGGATTGAGGAATAGTCTGAATGGGTAAAAGAGGGGAAATAATGCTAAGATGCTTGATTGTCTTATGGATATTGGTTTCCTTTGCCTACTGTTGTAAAATAGACACTTCAGTGGGATATCGGGAAACATGATTTCAGAAAGTTTGTAAGCCTGTCTTCAGCCTATAATTAA
>NW_006408946.1:707110-708419 GCF_000296735.1 Chrysochloris asiatica | reverse complement strand
CTGGGGACTTTGGATCCAGAGAGGGAGAGGGCCTGTGGGCTGAAGACTGGGGGGGAGGGGGAAGGGTAGAGGGCGGATTTCTAGGGTATACCCTTTGGTCGGTTGATGACGCATGAAGGGGATTGGAACCATGGCAATGAAATGATATACGATGGAATGAATGCAAAACTAAAGTTCTCTCATGTAAACACGTAAACTATCATATAATTCATAATAAAACATAAAAAAATAAAAATAAAAAAAGTTTGGGTCATAAAGGCATGCAGTGGCTGGATTACATGCCTTCATGAGGGTGCTTAGTGTCAGAATGAGGGGAGCAAGATAGGAACCCCACTATGTAGTTTTCCTCTTGTCCAGATGGCAGACTATGAGGAGTTAGGATTTAATGATTCAGTTGTGAGTAATTATTATCAGGTCTAATGGTGATAGCCACAATTGTAAATGTTTTGTAACTAAAAAAGAGGTGTAACTAAAAGGGAGGAACAGTTAATCTGTCATTTCAGGAAGATGGCACCCTAGGACCATCAAAGAGGGAAAAGCATGAGAGGAGCAAATGATATTAACTAGAAAAGTGGTGACAACAGAGATGGTGGTAGAAGGGATGGCTTGGAGACACAGAGCAGCAGAAGACAATAGGCCCATGGACAGTGTGCCTGTGACCAGGAGGTTGGCTTGCAAAATGTGCCCTTTGGACATTTAAATGAATATATATTTCCAATGTTGTAAGTGTATATTTTTTAAAAAATTGATAATAGAGGTAAATACTGTTTGCTGAAGGTGCATGGAAAGGATTGTAATCAGTGTGATGACTGGCTAAATGTAAAACTGATGAGCTGCACTGAAAACCTTCACTCACTAAATTCATAATAAAAGCTTTAAAAAAGAAGAATCATGAGCAGCCATCTAAGGTGTACCTATTGGTCTCTCCACATGAAGAAGAAATAAGAGTGCTGAGCAATGAAGAAATTTGGAATCATTTAGTCCAATGGATTAATGGAACTTGTGAACATCAGTCTCCACAATTCTAAGACTAGGATGTTTAGCTTGTGTTTAGCTACCACTACCACCTTGCTTACTGAAAGGGAAGATAACTTAAAACATTTACTGATGAAGATCAAAGAATACAGCCTTTGGTATGGATTACATCTCAATGTAAAGAAAACAAATATTCTCATCACTGGACCAATAAATAACATTTGTATCAACAGAGAAAAGATTAAAGTTGTCAAGGACTTCATTCTTCTTGGATCAACTATCAACACTCATGGAAGCAGCAGTCAAGAAATCAAATGATGTATTGCATTAGGCA
>NW_006408946.1:704218-706170 GCF_000296735.1 Chrysochloris asiatica | reverse complement strand
GTAAAATTGATGATCTTGTCTGTAAACTTTCACTCAATTCACAATAAAATTAGTTTTTTAAAGACCAGAAACATGGAAATCAGTTTTCAATTATTTCAATCTGCTTCAGTAATTTGTATTAAGACTCAGTCACAGAGACAAGTGCTAGTTAGATGCCAAATATTTACAGAATTGATAATAATTTTTTTAAGTAGTACCATGCTTAATTTTTTAGTGTGTAGATCTCATAATCTTAGAGATATTTTAAGCTGAGTATTAAAAACAGAAAAGATCATAAAATTAATGTGCAGAGAGTTTTTGTTTTGCTTTGTTTTGAACCCCAGGCAGCATATAGGTGGCAGTCCTAATTAGGAAATTATTTCCATTAAATTAATTGTAGATGCCTACAATCACATTAAAAGCTGAAATCCACTGTTCAATATTAGTACCTTGGGCCAAAATTTTATGTTGAGAAGTGTTCCTGTGGTGAATTGTGATTGTCCTGTTTTTAATAGTTTTTTCCCTGCTGCTCTCTATAGAATTAACTTCTTGTAAATTGACATACAACGTGTTAGCAAAAAATTTTAATTGTGAAAAAAATTACATAGGTTCTGGGCTACTTCTTGATGTGCTTTCTGTATACATGGATCTCCCCAGGATGAAGTGGGCCCCTCATCTAATGGTAAAGACCTGTAGAGATTGGCTGAAGGGTGCTGATCCTAGGAGGAAAGTTTTCAGTTATTCTAACCCATCCATGAAACTACTCCAGGAATTCCGCTACTACTGTTTTGCAAGTCAATATTCCTGATGTAACTTGTGATATTATTTTTTGTGCAAAGTATAAAATACAAATTTGTCATCAGTATAATTTAGTTATCTATGACATCCCTAGTGAAGAAAGTTTACCAGTAAAACTTGACTTCTGAAATGCAAACATCAAAAAAGGAAACAAAACTAATTAAAGTAATATCTTCAAGGATATTGATATGGGCACATTTTCAAAGATATAGCTTATTCGCTTCCCAGCATACATTTTCTGATTATATTTAATATTTTAAAATCTGTGTTCATGCTGCTTTTGTTATTAGGAGTCTTTGAGTCGGTTTCAATTAATAGTGACCTTATGCACAACAGAATGAAACATTGCCTAGTCCTGTTCCAACCTCTGGTGAGGTCCATGTGTATAGTGAGTTACCTTTTATGTTGTATAAAAAAGAGGTATTTGCAATGAAGAAGTCATTGTTCTTGTAAAATTCTATCTTTCAATCTCTAGTATCATTTCTATCACCAAGGCCTTACTTTCCAACTACTTAACCATCCTCTTTGTTTCCAACCTTCTCATTCCAATTACTAATACTTATCAATAAACCTGATTGCAAGTTTGATGAATTTTGCACTGAATAAGTTGGTAGAACTCTTCATTTTTATCATTTCTGGGTTTAGTGCTTGGTGATTAAATGTGAATAATAATGGCATTAGCTGGTCATCCCTGTTGGCATATGATTAGTAAGTAACCTATCGCAGACAGCATTGTACTTCAAGACAGATCTTAAAAAATATTCTTTTATATGATGAATGTGATGCCATTCCTTTTCAATTTGTAATTCCCAACATAGTAAATCATGTGATTACCAGATTCCAAATGACCAGTACCAGTCCATTCAGCTCAATAATACTTAGGATGTCCATCTGTATTTGTTCTGTTTTATTTTTTTACAATTTCCAATTTTTCTAGATCCATACTTTATACATTCCATATTCAGATTACTAATGGATGTGTGCAGCTGCTTCTCCTCATTTTAGTGTTGTTCATTAGTGGAAAGAGATGAAGGAAAAGCTCCATATCATCAGTTAAAACAAGGCCAAGAACAGATTGTGGAACAGACCATCAATTACTCATATGCAAATTCAAATTAAAGAAAGAAAATGAAAACAAGTCCATGAGAGTCAAAATATGACCTTGAATATATCCC
>NW_006408946.1:701241-702338 GCF_000296735.1 Chrysochloris asiatica | reverse complement strand
GGGCAGTGTTTCGTTCTGCTGTGCATAAGGTCACTATGGGTTGGTACTGACTCGATGGCACCTAACAACAGCAACAACAATTAGCAAATGGAGGTGCCGAAAGCTTTACTCCATTTGTGTCATCCTGGTCAATTCTATTTGGAGGAAGCAGCTCTTCCCTAGTCATGTTTTGAGGACCTTCCAACTTGAGGTGCTCATCTTCTTGCACTATAGCTGATTAGATTTTGGTGCTATTCACAATGTTTTCTTCTTCCAATATATCTGACAATGTTCCATTGCTATTCATAAGGCTTTTGGTGACTAAATATTCAGAAGTAGTTCACCTCTCCTTCTTCCTTACAATCTCAGTCTGAAATCTCAGCTGAAACCTACCCACCATATGTGACCATACTGGTATTCACAGTTCTAATGGCTTCACTTCCACAGTCACAGAAACATGCAAGTGACCACCATACAACAAATTGACAGAGGAGTGTTGGAATCTATGTTTATAGCTTCAATAAATCATTTTGTATATAAAGGCAGCAGGAGAGGTAGGAATTCTGTCCCTGATGTTTTGGGGGTTGTTGTTGTTAAGTGCCTTCGAGTCCATTCTAACCCATAGCAACTCTGTATAGGGTTTCCGAGGAGCCTCTGGTGAGCTTGAACCACCTACCTTGCAGTTCATATGGCTTGCAGTCTGTCACATTAACCCATAGCACCACACCAGGACTCCGTTTGGGGAGTAATTATATGGAAATATGTTGGATAATACTTTTAGCAAATGCTGTTGCTGTTGCTAGGTACCATCGAGTTGGTACTGACTCATGGTGACCCTATGCACAACAGAAAGAAACACTGCCTGGTCCTGGACCAACTTCACAATCATTGCTACGCATGAGCCTTTCACTGCCACCACTGTGCCAGTCCATCTGGTTGGGGTCTTCCTCTTTCTCTCCAACCCTCCACTTTACTTAACATGATATCCTTCTCCAGTGACTGGGCCCTCCTGACAATATATCCAAAGCAGAAGAGACCAAGTCTGGCCACCCTGGCTTCCAATGAGCACACTGGTTATACTTCTTCCAACACAGATCTATTTGTTCTTTTGGCATTCC
>NW_006408946.1:688485-700836 GCF_000296735.1 Chrysochloris asiatica | reverse complement strand
TCTTGGCTTCCAGGAAGCAAGGTTGTATCATCTACATATAACAGGTTGTTAATGAGTCTTCCTCCAATCCTGATGCCACATTTTTCTCTATATAATCAAGCTTCTCAGATTATTTGCTCAGCATAAAGATTGAGTAAGTATGGTGAAAGAATACAACCCTGGCCCACACCTTTTCAAATTTTAAATCATTCAGTGTTCCCTTGTTCTTGTTTGAACAATCTTTTGGTCTATGTACAGGTTCTTCATGTACCTCTGGAAAACTCATACTTTACAATGTTGTCCATAGTTTGTCATGATCCAACAATCAAGAATGTTGGCATAGCCTAGAAAGCACAGGTAAACATCTTTCTGATATTTTCTGCTTTCAGCCAAGACCCATCTGATGTCAGCAACTATATCCTCATTCCACGTCCTCTTCTGAATCTGGCTTGAACCTCTAGAAGTTCTCTGTCAATGTATGGTTGCATCCTTTGTGTACTATCTTCAATAAAACTATACTCACAGGGGATATCAATGATTTCCACATTTTGTTGGGTCACCACTCTTTGAAGTAGTCACAAATATGGATCTCTTCAAGTCAGAAGTCTATGTAGTTGTCTTGAAAATTTCTTGACATAGATGAATTCGTGCCTGCAATGCTGCATCAGGTTGTTGAAAGATTTCAATTTGTATTCCATCAATACCTGGAGCCTTGTTCTTTGCCAGTGACTTCAATGTACCTTTGACTTCTTCTTTCATTATCACTGGCTCTTGATCATATGATACCTCTTGAAATAATTAAACATTGACCATTTCTTTTTGTTATATTGACTCTGTGTATTCCTTACATCTTCTTTTGTTGCTTTCTGCATCATTCAATATTTTGCTCATAGACTCTTTCAGTACCACAAGTTAAGGTTTGATTTTTTCCTTCAGTTCCCTCAACTTGAAGAGTGCTGAGCATGTTCTTCCCTTTTGGTTTTCTAACTCCAGATCTTTGCACATTTCGTTACAATATTTGACTTTATCTTTTCGAGCTGACCTTTGAAATTTTCTGTTCATCTCTTGTATCCCCTCATGTTTTACATTTGCTTTAGCATCTCTACAGTGGACAGTAAGTTTCAGAATCTCTTTTTACATCCATTTTGGTCTTTTACTTTTTCTTGTCTTCTCATTGACCTTTTTGCTTTCTTGCTCTATGATGTTCTTGATGTCATACCACAACTCTTCTGGTCTTTGGTCTTTAGTGTCTAATGCATCACATTTGTTCTTCAGATGATCTCTAGATTCAGGTGAGATATCTTCAAGACCATATTTGGCTCTCCTGGACTTGTTTTAATTTTCTTCAGCTTCAGCCTGAACATGCACATGAGCAATTGAAGGTCTGTTCCACAGTCTGCCCCACACCTTACTTTGTTTAATGATACGGAGTTTTACCACCACCTCTTTACACAGACATAGTCAGTTTGATTTCTGTATATTCCATCTTGTGAGGTACATGTGTATAGTCTTCTTTTATGTTGTTAAAAAAGGTATTTGCAATGAAGAAGTTATTGGCCTTGCAAAATTCTATCCTGTGAATGCCAACATCATGTCTATCACCATATTTTCCCACTACTGATGCTTCCTCTTTGTTTCCAACCTTTGCATTCCAATCACCAGTAATTATTAATATATGTTGATTGCACATTTGATCAATTTCAGACTTAAGAAGTTGGTAGACTTCTTCAATTTCATTATCACTGGCTTTAGTGGTTGATATGTGAATTTGAATGATAATTATATTAACTGATTTTTTTTGTAGGTGTATGAATATTATCCTATCACAGGCAGCCTTGTACTTCATGACTGATCTTGATACGTTCTTTTTGATGATGAATGTGATGTGATTCCTCTTCAATTTGTAATTCCCTGCATAGTAAATAATGTGAATGTCAGATTCAAAATGGCCAATACCACTCCACTTCAGCTTACTAATACCTAGGATATCGATGTTTATGTGTTCCATTTCATTTTTGACAATTTCCAATTTTCCTAGATTCTGACTTCATGCATTCCATGATCTGATTATTAATGGATGTTTACAGCAGTTTATCTTCACTTTGAGTTGTGCCCCTTCAACAAATGAAGGTCCCTAGGACTTTACTCCTTGCTTACTGAAAGTGAAGAGGACTTAAAATATTTACTGATGATGATCAAAGAGCACAGCCTTCAGTATGGATTACATCTCAATGTAAAGAAAACAAAAATCCTCACCACTGGGCCAATAAATAACATTCGTATCAACAGAGAAAAGATTGAAGTTGTCAAGGACTTCATTCTTCTTGAATCAACTATCTACACTCATGGAAGCAACAGTCAAGAAATCAAATGATGTATTGCATTAGGCAAATCTGCTGCACAAGACCTTTTTAAAGTGTTGAAGAGCAAAGATGTCAGCTTGAGGACTAAGGTGTGCCTGACCCAAGCCATGGTATTTTCAGTAACCTCCTATGCATGCGAAAGCTGGACAGTGAATAAGGAAGACGATAGAATAATTGATGCTTTTGAGTTATTGTGTTGGAGGAGAATATTGAAAGTGCCATGGGCTTCCAAAAGAACCAATAGATCCATTTTGGAAGTGCAGCCAGAGTGTTCCTTAGAGGTCAAGGTGGCCAAACTTTGTCTCTCATACTTTGGACATATTGTCAGGAGGGACCAGTCACTGGAAAAGGATACCATGTTTGGTAAGGTGGTTAGCATCAGAGAAAAAGAGGAACAACACCAATGAGATGGATTGGCCAAGTGGCAGCATTGATGGTCTCAAGTATGGCAACAGTAGTGAGGTTGTCCCAGAATCAAGCAGTGTTCCGTTCTGCCATACATAGGGTCACTATGAGTTGGTACCGACTCGATGGCACCTAACAACAACAACAACAGGACTTTACTCTAGTCACATCATCACGGTCAACTCTACTTTGATGGTGCAGCTCTCCCCCAGTTGTATTTTAAATGCCTTTAATTCTGAGGGGTTCATCTTCCAGCACTATATCTGGCAATATTCTGGTGCTCTTCATCATGTTTCAGTATTTAATAATCTGGTGCTACCAGTGTTGCACTGCTATTCATAAGGTTTTCAGTGACTAAGTAGTCAGTCTCTCCTTCTTCCTAGTCTGCTTCATCTAGAAGCTCAACTGAAACCTATCCACAGTGGGTGATCCAGCTAGTTTTTAAAATACCTGTGGCATAGCTTCCAGAATCACAGCAACACACAAGCCACCACAGTACCACAAACGGACAGACAAGTGTTGGTTTATGAAATAGTCACTGTGTAATGTGTTTTGTTATGATCTGAGTTCATAACCAGTCCAGCTCAAAGCAGTATGGTTTTATCAGGCAGAATTCAGATAAAAATTTGTTGGAACAGGTTCATGCCAATATTTTTCCTTGAGTTTAGGACAAAGAATATCACTTCAAGTGAAACTTCAGCATGAAAGAGCCCCATAGTCTGAGGAATCAATCACAGATCTTCTCTCTTGGTCTTTGCAGCTTACAATTGGATGGGTGTGAGTGTGTCATGCACTGAATGAAGCATCATGTTTTAGATGTAATTTCATACCAACAGTAATATGGTTCTAGTATAATCTCCTATGATTGTCCATAAAAACCAGCCTGTTTTGCAAATTGTACAAAAAAAGGTCATTGGACAGCACATCAAAAAGGTAATAAAGGTAAGTTTGTTAAATTGTGCTTCCTGTGTTATATGACTGTCCCACATCCAGGTCAACTTCTTTCTCTGCCATAGCCTTTACACTTACATAGTTGCTGTCATTTGGACATTCAACCCCATTCCTTAAAAGGGAGGAGATGGGGCAGCCCAATGATCTTCACTGTACCATGGGTTAGTTGATACTTAGTGATTTACCTTACCTTCATCTATCTTCTACTCCGGAAAAACTGAGCATGTATGTATGTGGCACTGTGGTATAAGTAATGTACTGCTAATCACAAGTTGATAGTTCAAACCCACCAGCTTCTCCTTGGAACCCCTGTACAGGATCAATATGAGTCAGAGTCAACTCACTGACACTTAACAACAACATAGACCAGGTTTAGGGTTGGGAGGACACATAACAGATGACTTAGCCAATTCCTTAGACAGGGATATACACAAGGAATCCCTAAGACCACTGCATCAAATCTTTAGATTCAAGTAATGTAATCTAGCAAACAGAATCCAAAGTGTGATGGATGTCTTTAGTGTGGCTAGCTTTTCTAATGGCTTGCCTATAGTTATGAGGACTCATTTTTAGCTCTTTGGGATTTACACATGTGTCCTATCAATTGCCAATGGCATCTCCCTCTTTCACATCTTTTACCCACCTCTGAAACCTGTCCTTACTATGCCTCCTCTCATACTGTGCTCTGTGGCATCACGTCTAATCACTTTCTATACCAGTCAGAAAAGAGGGGGATACATAGAATTCAGAGCCTGGAAGGGGAGTGAGTTATCAAGTGACTCTGACCTGAGGCAGAACCATCCTTCAACAAACTGCATATCATCACACTTTGAAAGTTACACCTTCACAGACTTTTTTTCCAACAATCCATAATGCTTTAGCATACAAGTATCTCTTTCTGTACATGCAGTGAACATCTTTGCATGTTTTTTGCTGCCCCTGTAAGTGTTCCTATCTATTTTCATTTGTAACTGTCTTATTTTCTTGCCTGTGTATTTTATTCCTTCCATTAGATTCCACACTCCTGAGTGAAAGGGGCTCTATCTTCTATTTAATTTTAATTCCCTAAATTCTCTACAAACAGGGCTTAATGGATTCTCTTGGCTGACTGATACACCTTAGCAAATAGCTTTGATTCTACTGGTACCCTGGGCTTTTCACAGAAGACTTTTCACATGGAAGTACCCCTTTTGACCTTGAGCAAAGCTCTAAATCCTAGTGTGCTGCATAGTTTCCTTTCATCATAAAAACACTGCTGCTAAGGTGTTATGGTCCAACACAAACTCAGGAATCAAACCATAGATTTGCCCTCACTGTTGATACTGAGGACAAGGGGGCTGAAAGTCAAACTCTAGACGCTGTTTTTTTAGCTCTAGGGAAATCATGAGGAATGAATAGTTCTGCTGACATACATTCAACCACACTCTTCCTCTGGGAAGACAATAGATTTGTCTGACAGACTTGTGATGATTTTTTTTTTATCCTTTTCTTGTGTTTTTAAAAAAATAAAAACAAGACTATCTGCAGAATAATGTCATCAAAATAATAGTAGGCTTGTGAATGAGCATAATGAATGCAGAGAAAATTGTGGGCAATTAAGGCTGAGACATCATCCCTGTCTTTCAAGGCACAAAGCTCCTTTCCCTAGCTGCTTTTTTCCCTCTTCCATCCTGCTCAGGTTTTTTGAGGACATTTAGACATTTGGTCATTTTAGCTTTTGTTGTGTTTTTCTTTGTATTTTTGTTGAGAGTTTTCTGTTTGCCCTTTTAGTACTAAGACTCCTTTCATGTATTGAGGGTGTGAGTGAAACTATGGAGAACATTTCAAAAGACCCTAAATTGACAATAATGATGGCTTCTGGTGGACTAGTAAGTAAAGAGATCAAAAATTAATCTCAGGGTCTGAGGAAAATTGGCATTCAGAGCTCAATACAGCAATCTGAGGTCATTCAATCAGGCACTCAGAAACTCCACAGAGATTTTAACCAGTGCCATATGATGAGGAATATAGGTCAGGATGCTGTGGCACCATCTTTGAATGATGGGTTGGATGCTTTTATTTGGACTGATTATACTTGTGTCCAAAGTGGTAAATGATGGGCCATATTGTTTATCAAATAAGTACTGTCTAAGAAATTTAACAACCATTTCTTTAACTCTGACTTTTTCTTTGGATTAGGTTCCTGAACTTGGCTGGCAGTTAATCCAGTAAGAAGTGATGAATACCCAAAGTTGTCAATTTTTTATTTCTTTAGAAGAATGCTGCCTTTTCTGTATAACTCACTCCAAATTCTCCTTTTCATTTCAATATAATTAGCTCCCCTTGCTTCACAGTAATGTTAAGAGAAAATTCAGTACATATTTATGAGAATCAGTTCCCTCAGGAGGAATTACTCCACGTGAAAGAAACTTAGACTTACTCTTTGCAAGGCATTCAGACTTTTTGTGCTATCCCAGGGCAGTCTATTCAGCTCTTCAGCTTGAATCTACTCTAAACCTCATTGCTCTTTTTCTCAATGTGTGCTAATACTCCTTGACCTGCCTTGAATTGGTTTTTGTTTGTTTCCATGCCCCTATGTGCTTTGACAACCCGACCTATGCTTCTGAATTCTTTTGATAACCCCAAATGTTTCACTTAATTCTGAGCATCTTTACAATTTAATAATCAGGGACATATGATGTATTTAATACCTGTAGATGTTTAGGTCTGTCTCACAAAGAAATTAATTCATCTCTCAGACACAGAGGTCCCCAACTGCTTCAAAGTCAAGTGCTCATATGCATTGATGGGAATATGTGCATATATGCTCACTGGGTTTGAGAAATAGAGCCCCCTGCACACTGCTACAGCTGGGTTCAGGAAGTAGTGAAACACAACTGGGGATTCTTTTCAACTCATAATGGGCTCTACTCCAAGCTTCAGCTTCACACTGCCTGTTTAAAATCACTTCTTCAACTCCCAGGAAGCATACAAATTCCTGCAGGGAGCTGTGGGGAAAGAAGGCTTGATCCTGCCTGCCAGGTCTTCAGGGCAGGAACCAATCTCTCCTAAGGGATGAGTTAGATGAGAGAGGCAAGACTCGGGCACTCCCTTGATTTGTCCCACATCTACTCTCCAGTGGCCAAATGCCATACCAAAAATCTTTGGAAACTAAAGAAAAAGAAAGTTATTTTGATTATCTGGTATTCATAAAGACATTCTGAATCTTTCCCATCGCATGTCCTTCAGAAAGAAAAAATACAATCCAGATAGTAAATTAAGTTAGTACAAAAAATTCCCTTCAAAGAGAATAGAACTTTGAAAGGTAGTGCGTGCAAGTTAAGTAAACCTGGAGTCCCAGTGACTTGGTGGGTTACATGTTGCTCTGCTAACCACAAGGTCAGTAGTTCAACCCATCAGTTTCTCTGTGGGAAAAATGAGGCTTTCTGCTCCCATAAATATTCACAGCTTCGGAAACTCTATACAAAACTGACTGAATGGCACACAACCACTACCATGAAAGTAAACTACAGTACTTAAATTGAAGTATCAATCTTAAGGACTTTTGAGCTAACTTCTATCCTTAGAAAAATGAGATATTCTCAGCACAGCACAATATTCATTTTCAAAACTTTCTTCTTCTTCAGAATGTATTTGTCCTGGTGTGGTGCTGTGGATTAATGCGCCAGACTGCAAAGCCTTTTGAACGGCAAGGTTGGCAGTTCAAGCGCACCAGTCGCTCCTCGGAAACCCTATATAGAGTTGTTATGGGTTGGAATCGACTCAAAGGCACTTAACAACAACAACAATTATAAAAGTAGATGCCAGAGGCAAAACTGGTGGTGGTGGTGTGCCATGGAGTCTGTTCCAACTCATAATGACCCTGTATAGGTTTTCTGAGGTTGTAAATCTTTACAGGAGCAGAAAAACTCATCTTTTTCCTGCAAAACTACTGGTAGTTTCAAATTGCTGACCTTGAGGTTAGCAGCCCTACTCTTAACCATTATGCTACCAGAGCTCCTTAGAGGCTAACTCTAGAGAGTAAAATGACCAGTGGTTGCCAGAGCTTCAGAGGGAGGAGGAAAGGGATGAAGAGGTTGAGTACAGGGCATTTTAAGGACAATGAAACCATATTGCATGATATTGTAATAGTAGACACATGACATTGTGCATTTATCAAAACCTATAGAACTGTACAACACAAACAGTGAGGAAGCTCTAATGTAAACCATGTTGTTGCAGTTGTCATTAAGTGTCTTGGAGTTGGTTTCGAATCATAGCAACACTGTATAGGGTTTCCGAGGAGTAGCTGCTGGGTTTGAACCACCAACCTTGTGGTTAGCAGTCCAGTGCTTATCATACAGTATCACACCAGGACTCCAATGGCTTTGGTGGTTGTTGGTAGTATGTGCCGTGGAGTCGGTTCCAACTCATAGCGACCCTGTACAGGGTTTCTGAGGCTGTAAATCTTTACAGCAGCAGAAAGCCTCATCTTTCTCCCAAAGAACAGCTGGTAGTTTCGAACTGCTGACCTTGTAGTTCGTGGTCCAATTCGGAACCACTACACTATCAGAGCTCCTTAGTTAATAGCAATATGTCAATACTGGTTCATCCATTGTAACAAGTGTACCACACTAATGTAAGATGTTACTAACAGGAGAAACTCTGTTCAGGAGGAAAAGGGGGTACAAAGGAACACTCTGTACTTTCTATTCAATTTTCAGAAACCCTAAGATTTCTCTAAAAAATAGAGGATATTAAAAAAAAGTAGAGGATGAAATAATTTTTAAATAATTTCTGACTACTATTTTTCTCTGGGTACTACAGCTCTTAACTGCCCAGGTCTCTCTTCTGGTCATGCCTGGAGTCAATGGTAAGGTATACACTCACCAGCTTTTCATGGAACAGCAGCCAAATTGGGCAGTGTGCACATGTACATAAACATAAAATCCAAGTATTATTGTCAGCACTAAAGTTTCAAAGGCTAAGAAACTGGCTCCATGCCCTGCCATGACTTGTAATTGGTCTGTTGATGCATAAACTTTGGTTGAAGGAAAATAGGTCCTCTGATAATAATTCTGGATTTTAATTTTTAGTGCTCTCCCCTAGATTTATTTAACTTCTGAAACATCATGCCTCAAATTAATGGTCCATTTGTTTGAACAGAATGGATGCAAAAATGGTGATTACAATATTCCAACTCTTAGCTCTAAGACAGGGCTCCTAGTACCCTGTCAAGGTTATCTTGGAAAGAGAAGGAGAGACTAGAAGTTATTGTAAGCATTCTGCTCTCCCCAGAAACAGAAACACAACTGTCTGAATCAAAGCAGGTGACACTTTGTAAAGCATAAAAGAAAGATGTGTTTAGAGTCATCTTCTGAGAGTCTTTGCAGAGCTCTTTCCTTTTAGAAATTCAATATTTTGCCAGCTTTTCTCTTTGCCATCCAAATATGAATGAGCTTCAGCTGAGAACATGGTTTTCTTATCCTGATTTAAGAGTGGTCTTTGATGACAAAACAGTCCTTCATTCTTTCATTCAATAAATATTTACTGAATGCAAATTACTGGGCAGGCTCTGTGATGGATTTTAAGGATGCAGCAGTGAGAGTATAAGACTCAGTACTTGACTCTTAGGGAACTTAGAATGAGGAAGGACAAGTCAACAGGTGACTGCAATACAGAGTGAGAAGGATTCTACTAGAGGTTATTAAGAGATACTTGGAGCACATGGGAGGAAACTCAATCCAGACTTTGCTTGGGGGAAAGGTCAGAGAATGTATACTTTCTAGAGGACTAGAGGAGTACATTAAAAACCAGAAGAATCAGGAGGAAGGGAATTTGGCATATGTAGGAGAGCTTTTTGGAGTCCTGATAGGATACTGTTAGATAAACATTGGACTGCCAAATGTAAGATTAGCAGTTCAAACCCACCAGCAGCAACTTGGAAACCCTATACAGAGTTCCTATTAGTTGGAACTAACTCAAACAATAACAACAGGGGACCTGTTTAGGACAATGGGCAGTAGGGTAAGGGTGGTGTCCTTTTAACCAGTAAAAACTTGACTCTGACTCCTGGAATCCCCATGAGTGTCAGAGTAAAACTCTGTACTCCATAGGGCTTTCAACAGCTGGATTTTTGGAAATCAATATTCAGGCCTTTCTTCCAAGGCAGCTTTAAGTGAGAGAAATAGGTGTTACCAGTTTGCACAACTCAAGGATTCCTCACCAATAACTATAACAAAAGGGCTCATTGGTATGTCTGTCTCCAGGGTTCAGGTGCAAGTTTTGTATATTATGCTGCTCTATAGAAATACTGATTATTTACCACACTTACAGGAAAAAATATAAACAGAGACATAAGACAGATTGAATAGGGAAAATGACCTGGTGACAAATTTGTAGCTAATCACTGGAGACAGGCACAAGGAGCAATTTTGCTTTAGGATGTAATTTGATGTGACTATTTTTGACTCAAAATAAAGAGAATCAGCTTTTAACGTCCATAAATAATTGAAAATGAAATGTATACCGTATGAATCTAGGAAAAATAGAAGTTATCAAAAATGAAATGGAATACGTAAACATTGATATCCTAGGCATTTGTCAGCTGAAATGGACTGGCATTGGCCATTTTTAATCTGACAATCACATGGTTTAGGCATTCATCATCAAAAAGAGCTTATCAAGATCTGTCTTGATATACAACGCTGTCTGTGATAGGATAATATCCATGCACTTACAAGGAAGACCAGTTAATACCATGACTATTCAAATTTACAACTAACCACAAAAGTTAGTGATAATGATTGAATAATTCTACCCACTTCTTCAGTTTGAAATAGATAAAGCATGCAATCAAGATGTATTTATTATTACTGGCAATTGGAAACAAAGAGGAAGAATCAGTGGTTGGAAACAAAAGGAAAGGATCAGTAGTTGTAAAACATGGCCTTGGTGATAGAAATGATGCTGGATATCTCATGACAGAATTTTACCAGACCAATAACGTCTTCATTATAAATGCCATTTAAAAAAAAAAAAAATCAAAGACAGCTGTACATATGGACCTCACCAGATAGAATACACAGAAATCAAATTGACTGGATCCGTGGAAAGACACAGTGGAAAAACTCCCCATCATCAGACAAAATAAGGCCAGGGGTAGACTGTGGAACAGACCATCAATTTCTCATATGCACATTCAGGCTGAAGCTGAAGAAAATTAAAATAACTCTACAACAGCCAAAAATATGACCTTGAATATATCTCACCTGAATTTAAAAATCATCTGAAGAACAGATGTGATGCATTAGACACTGAAGACCGAAGACCAGAAGAGCTATAGGATGAAATCAAGAACATCATACAGGAAGAAAGCAAAAGGATATTAAGTAGTAAAGAAAGAAGGAAAACACCAAAATAGATGTCAGAATAGATTCTGAAATTTGCTCTCCAGTGTAGAGATGCTAAAACAAATGGAAGAAATAAGAACGTAAAAGAGGTGAATAGAAAATTTCAAAAGGCAGCTCAAGAAGACAAAGTCAAACACTATAAAGAAATATGCAAAGACCTGGAGTTAAAAAAACAAAAGGGAAGAACACACTCAGCACTTCTCAAGCTGAGACAACTGAAGGTAAAATTCAAGACTCCACTTGAATACTAAAGTATGCTAAAGGCAAAATATTGAATGATGCAGAAAGCATCAAAAGAAGATGGAGGAAATACACAGGGTCACCGGACCAGAAAGAGATAGTTGATGTTCAATCATTTGAAAAGGTAGCATACGACCAAGAGCCAATGATACTGAAAGAAATAGTCCAAGGTGCATTGAAGGCACTGGCAAAGAACAAAGGAACAGGAAATGATAGAATACAAATTAAAATCTTTCAATAGATGGATGTAGCACTGGAGACACTCACTCAATTATGCCAAGAAATTTGGAAGACTACTACCTGCCCAATGACTGTAAGAGATCTATATTTGTGCCATTCCAAAGAGAGGTGACCCAACAGAATGTGGAAATCATCTAACGTTATTATTAATATCCCATACAAGAAAAATTTTGATTAAAATAATTTAAAAAGAGCTGCAACCATACTTTGGCAAACAACTTCTAGAGGTTAAAGCTATATTCAGTAGAGGACAAGGAACGAGGGATTGCTGATATCAGATGGATCTTGGATGAAAAAAGAAAATTTCAGAAAGATATGCGTTGTTGTTGTTGTTGTTAGGTGCCATTAAGTTGGTACCAACTCACAACAACCTTATGCACAACAGAATGAAACACTGCCTGGTCCTGCGCTAATTTCACAATCATTGCTACATGTGTGCCCATTGCTGCCACCACCCTGCCAATCCATCTTGCAGGGGATCTTCCTCTTTTTTCCAACCCTCCATTTTATCAAACATTGTATCCTTTCTCCAGGGACTGGTCCCACCTGACAATATGTCCAAAGTATAAGAGATGAAGTCTGATCATCCTGGCTTCTGTGGAGCATTCTGGATGCACTTCTTTCAAGACAGACTGGTTTGTTCTTTTGGCAGTCTATAGTACTTTCAATATTCTCCTCCAACTCCATAACTCAAAAGCATCAATTCTGCTTTGGTCTTCCTTATTCACTGTAGAGCTTTTACATTCATATGAGGTTATTGAAAATACTATGGTTTGGGTCAG
>NW_006408946.1:677871-679590 GCF_000296735.1 Chrysochloris asiatica | reverse complement strand
TTGGTAAAGTAGAAGATCAGCGATAAAAAGGGAGACCCCAATGAGATAGATTGCCACAGTGACAGCAGCAATATGTTCAAGTGTAACAACAATTGTAAGGTCGGCGCAGGACCAGGCAGTGTTTTTGTTCTGTTGTGCAGAACAATGCACCTAACAACAACAACAATAGTCAAAACCGATGCAACAGTACTTAACAACAATAACAACAACAAATTTTTGATAACGCTACAACAGCTAGAACATTTTATTATTATTATTGATTTTAATTGGTTATATACATCCACTTGGTTGAACATTTTAAAAGAACCAAAAAGCAACACATGCCTATATTTGCTTTTCAATATATCTTGAAGATTATCCTAAATCAGTGGGTAAACAACCCCCATTCTTTTTTATGACTCCATAGTGTCCTGTTTTATGGTTGTACAATATGATAGTATTATATGGACATTTAGCTAATGGTCAATTATTCATTTTACAAATAAACTACACAATAACCTTGTACATTCCTGTAGGTTAGCTTTATAGAAAAAGAATTACCAGACCAAATGTTCTGTGCCCTGTAATTTTCTTAGGTATTAAGAAATTGTCTTCCATAAAGTTTATTCAGATCCTGGAGAGTAAGCTATTTATTTCCTACTGGAGAGTAAGCTATTTTCCAGTTGTTGTCAAGTAGTTCCAATTCCTGGTGACCCCAAGTATGTCAAAGCAGAACTGGAATCCATAGTGTTTTCAAGGATTGATTTTTCCAAAAGTAGATCCCCAGGCCTCTCTTCTGAAGTGTTGGTGGGTGGGACTCAAACTTCCAACTTTTAGGTTAGCAACTAAGCACATTAAGTATTTCCACCATCCAGTAAGCAGTAGGCTACGATGAGCCAAAAATATTTAGGTTCATACTAAACAAAGTCTTTAAAAGTAAAAACACAATAGAAATAGGGTAAAGGTATGTACAGACATTTTACATAAGAAATTATATACAACTTTTTTAAAAAGGAAAAATGCTCAGTTTCACTCATAATAAAATAAATAAAAATTAAAATCAATCTGAGATGCTATTTTTTTAAGATTAGATGGCAAATATACAAAAGCTACCATCTACCGCTCTAGTATTCTTAGTTCTGTTTATGTGCCAGTTGTCAAGCATATGATTACTCACTAGTGCCCTAGGCCTGCTGTCCCTTAAATAATTGACTTCACTTTGTCATCAAACTCAAGAATTTCTCTCAGAATTTGAGCAAGGATGACTGTCTTCTAAAGAACTAATTGGTATCCACCTTTTAGAGAATGAAAATTAGTAACCTTCTTTGTATGGGGTACTTCTTAGCAATATAATGCCAGTTAACAGACACTGTGTGTTGGTATGTGCCCATTATATCATCTACTCCCTTATTTTGGGGGAGAAAGATGAGGTTTTCTGCTCCCACAAAGACTTATGAAGTCTCAGAAACCCTAGATAGGGTTGCTATGAGTCAAAACCAATTCTAAGGCACTTAACAACAATGACAACAACCCCTTTGTATTTAGACTTTTTTTGTTATTTTTATTGCTACTTTTGTTTAATTGACCTTTTACCCCCTTTATGGTGATGCAGTGATTTAATAACAACTATTCAGCATCATTTCTAAATCCAATCTGCACATTAAAATCACTTGATGACCCCCTGTAAGACTGAAACTCAAAGGTGGACAGTAAATAAGGAAGACCATAGAAGAACTGATG
>NW_006408946.1:676967-677502 GCF_000296735.1 Chrysochloris asiatica | reverse complement strand
TCTCTAAATTCAGGTGGGATATATTCAAGGTCATATTTTGGCTCTCATGGACTTGTTTTCATTTTCTTCAGCTTCAGTTTAAATTTGCATATGAGCATTTGATGGTCTGTTCCACAGTCTGCCCCTGGTCTTGTTTTGACTGATGATATGGAGCTTTTCCGTTGTCTTGTTCCACAGATGTAGTCAATTTGATTTCTGTGTATTCCATCTGGCGAGGTCCATGTGTATATTAGTCTCTTATGCTGTCTAAAAGAGGTATTTGAAATGAACAAGTCATTGAGTTTGCAGAATTCTATCATGCAATCTCCAGCATAATTTCTATCTTCCTCTATTCAAGATCATATTATCAAGCCACCGAGGCTAGGTTGAATGAGTACTATCTACAAGTTTAGGCATTCTTGTGCATCTTCCCTCACTTCATATCAGCTGGATGCTTCACTCTCAGCTCTAGCCCTCCATGGCTATGTCCATGTATATGGGCTCAGGAGTCCCCAAGTCTCACCACACTTCAGACCAACCAACCCTTCCTCTTCTC
>NW_006408946.1:675285-676223 GCF_000296735.1 Chrysochloris asiatica | reverse complement strand
TATTTACTCCTGTCCCATTTAGCCCATGCAAACCTGCCTCAGTGTTCCCCTATATAACTTGTTATTCCACACCCCTCCCTCTTCTTGTGTATTGCCCTCCCCAACACCCAAACTATGGAGTGTCTATCCCCTACGCTATGCTCTACCATTCCCTCCCTCCCCCTGCCCCCAAAGTCCCTGTAACCAACATTTTTTTTTCTATTAGAATGAATATCTTTTCTTATGCTTTTATAATAATGGTCTTATGAAATATTTTTCCTTTTGTGACTGACTAATTTCACTCAGCATAATGTCCTCAAAGTTTATACATGTTATGCAGTGACTTGCAGCTATCTTGCTATTTTTCAAGGTAGCATAATATTCCATTGTGGATATACCAAAGTTTTTTCATCCATTCTTGTATTGATGGGTACTTAGAGTGTCTCCATCTTTTTGCTATTATTAATTGTTATTCTATGAGCATTGGTGTGCATTTATCTACTCATGTTATGACTCATATTTCTTGTGGATACAAACCAAGTAGAGGAATTGCTGGATCATAAGGTATTTATATTTCCAACATTCTGAAGAAGTGTTATACTGTTTTCCAGAGTGGTTGGACCATTTTGCAATCCCACCAGGAATGTAGGAGTGTCCCAGTCTCTCCACATCCTCACCAGCATTTATTGTCCTCTGTATTACTGTTATTATGAGTGTGAGATGATTTTTCATTGTTGTTTTGATTTGCATATCTCTGATGGCTAGTGATCGTGAACATTTCTTCATATGTTTCTTGGCTGCCTGAATCTCTTCCTTGGTGAAGTGTCTGTTCATGTCCTGTACACATTTTTTAATTGTGTTATTTGTTTTTTTCCTGAAGAGATGTTGTAGTTTCCTGTAGATTTTAGAAATTATTCTCTTGTCTGATATGTCATGGCAAAATATTTTTTCCAATTCTG
>NW_006408946.1:665749-668083 GCF_000296735.1 Chrysochloris asiatica | reverse complement strand
CATACAGATGCTCAAGCAAATAGAAGAAGTGAGGTGGTACAAGAGCTGAACAGAAAATTTCAAAGGTCAGCTTGAGAAGACAAAGTCAAATATTGTAACAACATTTTTTATATTATCAAGAGGGGCCAGTTCCAAGGGAAGGACATCATGCTTTGTAAAGTTGAGGGTCAGTGCAAAAGAAGACCTTCAATGAGATGGATTGACATAGTGCTAGGAGCAGTTGACTCCAGCAAAGCAATGGTTGGTTCTGAGGTTGGCACAGAACCAGTGTTTTGTTCTGATATGCACAGGGTCATTGTAATTCTGCACTCACTTGATTCCACCTAACAACAACAACAACAACAACAACAACATCACATTTATAAGAGCACCTGGGTCAAGATTTTTAAGGCTGACATAGGAAAAGGAGCAGGATTGTCTCTGGGGAACTGTTAAGGAGAAAAGTAGCATGGTCAAGGAGGAGAGAGAAATCCCTTTGGCAGTCACACAAATCCTTACGCAGCATGCTGCTACAGTGGAGCGTGCAAATCCTGTGACCTGCTGGTATGAATCTGGCTGCGCTCTCTCTTCACACTTCATATTGCCCATGTCATTGTCAATTTGGTAAACCAGGCAGTGACCAGAGTGATCATTTCAGTAGTCTCATAAAGTGAAACTGCATTAAAATTCCAGCACTGTTAAGAGAAGCTGAAAGTCTCAACAAAACGAAACTCTGAACCTACAGACATGAAGCTCTTTCTTTCCTGAAAGCAACTTTATAGCATAAAAAACCAAGCTTCCTTCCTGCAATTAAACCAGAATAAGATAAATGGGCCTCATTCCTTGATGTTATAGCCTTGAAGGGTCTTAATGGCAGCACGCTAATAAAAGTTTAACTCAAATACTGACCAACACTTTAGTGCTGGCTGCGGTAAGGATGGTGAGAAACAGCCCTGAACGTTCTGCCTTATTGGACAAAAAACTTGGGTGTCAAAACTTTATGATGAAGAAATCAGAATGAACTGTGAGAACTGTGAGGACATGAAAAACACAATTACTTTTGAACTGAGCCCCTCACCTCACTATTTTAGAGAAGTAATTTCTGATCTCTCAGTCAAAAGGTCTTCTAAAGACCTCTTGACACCTCTGTCAGCTCATCTATAGTGGCTGCAAAATGAATAGAAAGGCCTCTAATTCCTCTTTTCTATGAAAGCTTTTTGAAAGAGAACAGGACATCATCGAACTACTTGCACTGAAACTGAACCCTTTAAAAATAAAATCTCTTTTTAATCTCTAAAAGAAAAGAAGTTTTTGGACAGTCATAAGGAAAATCCTAAGGCATGTTCAGAGAGAAAACCACTCCTAGGAAATGCACTTTGCCACCTCTCAGCACTAATATGATCATTTCAACATGGATGAAAACATGAATTGCATTTCCCCTCACAAGATTTTTCATTTCCACAGGGATTGTTATGTCTCCAAACTTCACCTCCCATAATGATAGCATCCCACAATATTTGATCTGAATTCATATGTGTGTGCATGTATATATATATATATTCATTCCCCAGGTCTGCCCCTCAGTGACCTCCAAAAATAAACAACAATCAAATCACCCTGATCATATAGAAATCTATTAAGTCTTAAAATATGCTGGGCAGTAAATTTTGTGTCTACAATGGTTCTTCATATCTTTATATACTGAAAGGGAAAGCAGGCAGAGTTTACACTGAAATTTAGCAGCCATAAATGGAATTCAAGAAGTAAATGCATTTACTCTTGCTTAATTTTCTTTGGATATAACCACCTTGCTTGGTGCTGTGTTCTGACAAGAGTATTGGAAAAATCCATCTCTATTTAAAAGATTGTTGTTGTTAAGTGCCATTGAGTGAGTTCCGACTCATAGCGATCCTGCAAAGAGTTTCCAAGAAGCAACTGGTGAGTTTGCATCATGAACTTTGTGGTTCAAACTGACCTTATAGTCAAGCATTTATTGTACAGGGCCACATCAAGATGTTGTTGTTGTTAGACACCATCGAATCAGTCCCGACTCATAGTGACCCTATGCGTAACAGAAAGAAACACTGCCCATCCCACATCAACCTTATAATCATTGCTACAACCTGAGTGCATTGCTGCTGTCACTGTGCCAATCTAACTCATTGAGGGTCTTCCTCTTTTTCTTCAACCTTCCACTTTACCAAACATGATACCCTTCTCCAGGGACTGGTCCTGCCTGATAATGTGTCTGAAGTATGAGAAACGAAGTCTGGTCATTCTGGCTTCCAAGGAGCATTCTGCCTGAACTTCTTCTAACACAGATTGGTTTGTTCTTTTGGCAGTCCATGGTACTTT
>NW_006408946.1:662215-665614 GCF_000296735.1 Chrysochloris asiatica | reverse complement strand
AAGGTCTTGTGCAGCAGATTTGCCTAATGCAGTACGTCATTTGATTTCTTGACTGCTGCTTCCATGAGTGTTGATGGTTGATTCAAGAAAAATAAAGTTTTTGACAACTTCAATCTTTTTTCCACTTATATGATTGTTGTTTATTGGTCCAGTGGTAAGGATAGCCACCATTGTTGGATGTTAGACACTCACTCAGTTATAAGTTGAGAGCATGGACTTTCAAGGAAGTTCTTGTTTGAGCTGATCTTGATTTAAGCTTCTGTCTCACAAGGTATTAGCTTTGTGACCTTGGGCAAGTTGTCAAATTAAAAAAACGAAGCTGTTTGCCATCGGAAGTAACCCCATGTGTTACAGAGTAGAATTGCTCCATAGGGTTTTTTGTTAGCTTCATATTTATGGAAGCAGATCACCAGACCTTTCTTCTGGGTGCCACTGAGCAGATGTGAACTGCCAATCTTTAGGTAAATAGTCAAGCTCAAACCATTTGTGTCACTCAGTGAAGTTGGGCAGTTATACACCTCCTTAATCCTTAGCTTATTCATCTGTGAGGTAGGTACATCATAGATGTGTTGGGAGGAGAAAATGAGATAATGTTTGTAGACACTGGTACTGTTACTTGATAAATATTCCATAAGTGTTGTTGGGTACTGTAGAGTTGATTTCAACTCATAGTGACCCCATATAACTGCCTCGTAGTGTTTCCTAGGTTGTAATCTTTATGGAAACAGATAACTAGACCTTCTCCTGCAGAGCCACTGCATGGGTTCCAACTGCCAACCTTTTGGTTTGTTTCTGAGCACTTAACCATTGTACTAGCAGAGTTCTTTTCTTCATACATAGGAGCTGTTATTATTATAATTATTCAGTGTCTCAGAACAAGAATGTATGACCTAGGCAGAATAGGCTATAGTTTCAGGTTCATTTTGCTAATCCCATTTTCTAACAATGAAAAGGCATAAGCAAGAATTTTTAGAAAGAAGGAGACCCGTTGTTTAATTCTGTATCCAACTGGTGCCCTCTTTGTTTGGCCATGCACATATTGCCACAGTGAATAATGAAAATTCTACAATGTTTCCCTTCAACTTCTGCTACTTGGCAGCCATGACCAAAATCACCCTGCAGCTGTCATTTACAACAGGGATCCCCAATCAGTCACTTGAAGCCACCCTGTCATGAGGGGCAGCTGCTCAAGAGTATTTCAAGCAGGAAAGTGAAAGTGCCAGGTGCTATCAGGAATCTCTCAGTGAGGTTGGGGGATTGGAAAACAGTGGACTTTGGTCCCAAAAAGGATAAGGACTTCTGCTTTCAACCACATGATCTTCCTGAGATCCTTTTAATTACAACTGTGCAAATAATGAAAGACAAAGGTCCAGATGCTTGACAGTGCTTGGAAATCTAAAAAAAATTAGAATAAAACCATAAGAGCACAGGAAAATTTTTCAGGAAAAACTGGTCTTTAACCTTTTTTGCAGTGGTTAAAAATTTTAAGTGCAACTAAGAAATGACAATAAGGCATAACCTGAACTTCATTCAACACAACCATGTCAAAGATACTATCCACATTAATTCTTTCAGTAACGCTTTTGGAAAATCTGATCCTACAATTTTCCACAAGTCTTCTTCTACTAGAACAGCAAAGAGCTCCATAAAAGCATTTTCCACCAATTGATTGAGAAATACTAGTTATCTGAACTGTCAACTGGTTAGTACACAAATGTTGTTGTTAAGTGCCGTCGAGTTGGTTCTGACTCATAGCATCCCTGCATAAGGTTTCTGGGAGTCCTGGTGTGGTGCTGTGATATAAGCACTGGAGTGCTAACTGCAAATGTAATTGTTAAAACCCACCAGTTGCTCCTTGGAAACCCTATACAGGGTCACCATGGGTCGGAACCTACTCAACAGCACTTAACAACAACATAGGGTATCCAAGAAGTAACTGGTGAGTTTGAACCACTGACCTTGTGGTTAGCAGTCCAGTGCTTATTCTACAGCACTACACCAGCACTTCTTATTACATGAAAGGTATGTCTAAACTTATCTGGGTTCAATTAAATTAAACAAGATTCTTTAGTTTCAGAAGCCCCAGAGCTTGTCCTGTATATAGCATTTCCCAAATTTGCTTAATCATTCCGTTTGTGTGTGTGTGAAACAATTGTAGAAACATGTTTTCTCTGCAAGACTTTTTGAGAAATGTAGTCCCAGATCATAAGCACCCTGTCATGGTGGTGGTGGTTGTGTGCCATAAATTGGTTCTGACTCATAACGAGCCTATGTAGGGTTTCTGAGGCAGTAAATCTTTTTTTTTTTTTAAGCTTTTATTGTGAATTGAGTTAAAGTTTACAGGGTAGATCTTCAGTTTTACTTTACATTCAACAAATCATATTTTACTTCATTGCAATGATTACAATCCCCTCCATGTACCATCAGTTAACAGTATTTACCTCTATTTCTTTTTGGGTGTTTTGATGTACACATACTACACAGAAAATATATATTCATTTAAATGTCCAAAGGGCACATCTTGCAAGCCAGCCTCCTGCCCAAGGGCACACAGCCTTTCTCATTCCAGGGCCTAGAGTGTTCAGCTGTTCTATCTCTATACCCATTGCCTCTGCCACCATCTCTGCTTTTCTGGTAAGGATCCCATGTTCCATTTCTGTTATTGACATGAAAGGTTAACTACTCCCTCCTGTTAGTTACACATCTTCTACTTTTACCATTGTGACAATAGCAATTAGTCCTGAAAATAATTACAATTGAATCATAAAATCCTATCCCCATCATCCCCATCCCCTTTCACCAGACCCATCTGGAAAGGAGGAAAACTATTCAGTGGAGATTCTAACTTACCCTCTTCATTCTGAAACTAAGCACACTCATGAAAGGTTATAAGCCATACACTTCATGCCTTTATAGCTCTGCATTTTTGATAGCCAATGTCTAGGTTGCCCATACCTATCAACCCAGTGTACTGAACAAATATATCCATAAGCAACCACCACCCATCTGTCAATTTGTCATTGTCAGCTGTGGTGGCTAGCATGTTGCTGTGATTCTGAAAACTATGTGCGAGATATTTTAAACACCACAGGGTCACCCACAGTGGACAGGTTTCAGCTGAGCACCCAGACCAAGACAGGCTAGGAAGAAAGAGAAACAGACTACTTCCAAATATTCAGTCACTGAAAACCTTATGAATAGCAGTGGAACACTGTCAGCACCAGAATACTGAATATTGAAATATGTCAAAGAGCACCAGAATATTGCCAGATATAATGCCATAAAATGAGTCCTTCAGGTTGAAAGGCACTCAAAATACAACTGGGAAAGGGCTGAATCCTCAAAGTAGAGTTGACTGTGATGATGCCAGTGGAGTAAAATCTTTGGGACCTTCATTTG
>NW_006408946.1:658179-661465 GCF_000296735.1 Chrysochloris asiatica | reverse complement strand
CAGATGGAATACATAGAAATCAAATTGACTACATCTGTGGAAAGAGATGGTGGAAATGCTCCATATCATCAGCTAAAACAAGGCCAGGTGAAGACTGTGGATCAGGCTGAGGCTGAAGAAAATAAAAAGAAGTTCACGAGAGCTAAAATATGATCTTGAAAATATTGACAGATCATCTCAGATTTGATGCATCAGACTGAAGAGTTAAGAACAGAAGAGTTGTGGGATGACATTAAGAACTTCATACAGGAAGAAAGCAAAAGGCAATTAAGAAGACAAGAAAGAAGTAAAAGACTAAAATGGATGTCAGAGGAGACCCAAAACTTGCTATCCAGCATATAGATGCTTAAGAAAATGAAATAAATGAGGAAGTAAAATTGCTGAACAGAAATTTTCAGAAGGCAAGTTTAGGAGACAAAGTCAAATATTATAACAAAATGAGGAAAAATATGGAGCTACAAAATCAAAAGAGAAGAACATGCTCAGCATTCCTGAAGCTGAAGGAAATGAAGACAAAAATTCAAGGTGCGTTGAAGACATTGGCAAAGAACAAAGCTCCAGGAATTGATGGGATACAAATTGAAATCTTTCAAAAAACTGATGCATCACTGGAAGCATTCACTCATTTATGCCAAGAAATTTGGAAGACAACCTTCTGGCCAACTGACTGAAAGAGATCCATATTTGTACCAATTTCAAAGACAGATGACCCAACAGAATGTGGAAATTATTGGACAATATCAATAACATCCCATGCAGGCAAAATTTTGCTAAATATAATTCAAAAATGGTTGCACCAATACACTGGCAGAAAACGTCCAGAGGTTCAGGCCAGATTCAGAAGAGGATGTAGAATGAGGGATATCATTACTGATGTCAGAGACCAGAGAATACCAGAAAGATGTTTACCTGTGCTTTATTGACTATGCAAAGGCTTTCGATGTGTGGATCATGACAAACTATGGACAGCATTGCGAAGTATGAGTTCTGGAACACTTAATTGTGTTCATGAGGAACTTATACATAGACCGAGAGGCAGTTATTTGAATAGAACACGGGAACACTTAATGGTTTAGAATTAGGAAAGTTGTGTGTCAGGGTTGTATTCTTTCACCATATTTATTTAATCTATATGTTCAGCAAATAATCCAAGAAGCTGGATTATATGAAAAAAACAAAAAACAAAAAAAAAACAGTGGCATCAGGATTGGAGAGACTCATTAACAACCTGCGATCTGAAGATTATACAAATATAGTGAAGAGGACTTGAAATATTTACTGATGAAGATGAAAGATATGTTTGCACCTCAATGTAAAGAAAACAAAAACCCTCAACACTAGTCCAATAAAGAACATCATGATAAATGAGGAAAAGATTGAAGTTCTCAAAGACTTCATTTTGCTCCGCTCAGTCATCAATCAACTCATGGGAGCAGCAGTCAAGAATTCAAACAGCGTATTGCATTAAGAAAATCTGTTGCACAAGACCTCTTTGAAGTGTTGAAGGGCAAAGATGTTCCATGATATTTTCAATAAACTCACATGCATGTGAAAGTTGGACAGTGAATAAAGAAGACCTTACAATAATTGACGCATTTGGATGGCAGATAGAGTAGAGGTGAAGTGATGATCTCTATCAGCAATAAAACAGAATACCAGGCAAAGTGGGTTCAGAGGAAAGCTCCAAAACTCTGAACCACATATGTAGGGATATTTTAAATGTTTGAAGGGTTATAGCTAGTGGAACTTGTAGTGGAAGCAAGAAATCTCATACTTTCAAACCTGCCAGACTCAGCAGCCCAAAGCAAACAACTTGTACAACACCAAATGGCAAGACCAAGTGGGTGACCAAGGAGACCAGCCACAGAATGACAACTGAAGGAACCTCAAAGACAAATGTGGACAATATTATTTGTTTTATTTTGTTTTCTTCTGATTTTTTTGGTATCTGTTCATTGCCCTCCATTCTGGTGAGTAGAGGGGTGACGGAGCGAATGCACACCTCCCACCCCCACCACTGAAGGGTTCTTCTACCACACATGTGCACTTAAAGGATTTTGCCTATAGAATTCTTTAATATTGCATGTTGAGGCTTGAATTTTTTCTTCAGTTCTCTCATCTTGAGAATTGTTGAGTGTGTTTTTCTCTTTTGGTTTTCTCACTCCATATCTTTGCACATTTCATTATAATATTTGACTTCATCTCCTTGAGCTTCTGTCTGAAATTTTCTTTTCAGAAAATTTTACCTCCTCATTTCTTCCATTTGCTTTAGCATTTCTACTCCTGAAAGGAAGTTTCAGAGTCTCTTCTGACATCCATTTTGTTCTTTTTCTTCTTTCTTGTTTTCTTAATGACCTTTTACTTTCTTCCTATACTATGTTCTTGCTGTCATCCCACAATTCTTCTGTGTTTTGGTGTCTAATACATTAAATCTGTTCTTCAGATGATCTCTAAATTCAGGTTGAATATGTTCAAGGTCATTTTTCACTCTCTTGTACTTGTTTTAATTTTCTTAAGTTTCAGTCTGAACTTGCATATGAGCACTTAAATGATCTGTTCCACAGTCTTCCCCTAGCCTTGTTTTGACTGATGATATGTAACTTTCCACCATCTCTTTACACAGATATAGTCAATTTGATTTCTGTAAAATCCATCTAGTGAGGTCCATTTGTATGTTCTTGTTGTTGTTAAGTGCCATCGAGTCGGTTCCAACCCATACTCTAGAAGGTTTCCAAAGAGTGACTGATGAGCTTGAACCACCAATCCTTGCAGTTCAAACCGACTGTGCAGTCTAGCGCATTAACCCACAATGACACACCAGGACTCCTTAGGTACCATTAAGTTGTTTCTGATTCGTAGAGACCCCATGCACAACAGAACGAAACACTGCCCGGTCCTGTGTAAACCTGAAGCCCAGGAAAGGGTAATAACAATCCCAAGGTCTCATGACTAGGGTCACTATGAGTCAGCATAGACTTGATGGGTATGGTTTTTTTTTACATCCAAGTAATGGAATGCCATAAATAATTTAAAGAAATGAAATATATAGGAAATATATGAAGTAGAAAAATATCCAAAATTTGGTTGAGTGAATGAAACAATTGAACAGCAATTCATACTGTGGCCTAATATATGTAAAACCTGACCAAAAATAGTATCCATTATGCAATGTGGAAGGAAAGATGTTAGTCTTATCAGTGGGACAGGAGAAGGCATAAAAATTGAGAGTGGTGATCAAAAAAGACGTTAGATTTCAAATAAAGGTTCTATTTACTTTTTTTTTTTT
>NW_006408946.1:628981-630687 GCF_000296735.1 Chrysochloris asiatica | reverse complement strand
GAGATCCATATTTGTGCCCATACCAAAGAGAGGTGACCCAATGGAATGTGGAAATCATCAATCAATATCTTTGATATCCCATGCGAGTAAGTTTTACTAAAGGCAAATATAGACATGGCTACAAGCATACACTGACAGAGAACTTACAGAAGTTCAAGCCAGATTCAGAAGAGGACATGGAACGAGGGATGTCATTGCTTATGTCTGATGGATCTTGGCTGAAAGCAGAGACTATCAGAAAGATGTTTACCTGTGCTTTATTGACTACACAAAGGCTTTCGATTGTGTGGATAATTACAAGCTATGGACAACATTGCAAAGTCTGAGTATTCCGGAACACTTAATTGTGCTCATGAGGAATCTGTACATGGACCAACAGGCACTTGTTCAAAAAGAGCATGAGAACACTGAATAGCTTAAAATTAAGAGGTGTGCGACAGTATTGTTTTCTCAAACTATACTTATTCAACCTGTATGCTAAGCAAATAACCTGAGAAGCCGGGTTATATGAAGAATAATGTGATAGGATTGGAGGAAGACTCATTAACAACCTGCGATATGCAGATGATACAACCTTGCTTGCTGAAAGTGAAGAGGTCTTAAAACATTTACTGATGAAGATTAAAGAGCATAGATTGCATCTCAATGTAAAGAAAACAAAAATCCTCGCCACTGGACCAATAAACAACATTCTTATCAATGGAGAAAAGATTGAAGTTGTCAAACATTTTATTCTTCTTGGATCATCTATCAACACTCACAGAAGCAGCAGTCAAGAAATCAAGTGATATATTACATTAGGCAAATCTGCTGCACAAGACCTTTGTTGAAGAGCAAAGATGTCAGCTTGAAAATTAAGGTGGACCTGACCCAAGCCATGGTATTTTCAATAATATCATATGCATGCTAAAGCTGGACAGTGAATAAGGAACACCGTAGAAGAATTGATGCTTTTGAGTTATGGTGTTGGAGGAGAAAATTGAAAGTGCCATGGGCTGCCAAAAGAACAAACAGATCTGTATTGGAAGGAGTGCTACCAGAGTGATCCTTGGAGACCAGGATGGCCAAACTTTGTCTGTCATACTTCAGACATATTGTCAGGAGATATCAGTCACTGGAGAAGGACATCATGTTTGGTATGGTGGAGGGTCAGAGAAAAGGAGGAAGAACCCAGTGAGGTGGATTGGTAACGTGGCAGCATCAATGGACTCAAACATTGCAACAGTTATGAGGAGGCCCAGGACTGGGCATTGGTTTGTTTGTCCTGTTGTACATAAGGTCTCTATGATTGGTACTGACTCAGTGGCACCTAACAACAACAACAACAAATGGAGCAGCTCTGTTCTGTCCTATTGGGTCACTATGAGTCAGAATTGACTCAATGGTAGTGGATTTTGGCTTGGTCATTTAGCTAACACATTAAGTAAAATTATGACAAATAGTAGTCAAACATTATGGGCATGATATTGACAAATAGATGTTGACATGCTAATACTATTAACTTCACCATAAAACTGCATTTTTGCTCTTTTTCCACACAGTTTTACCTATGTGAGCAATGTTGTTGTGTGCCATCAAGTTGGTTCAAACTCATAGTGACCCTGTATAGGATTTCTGAGACTGTAAATTCTTATGGGAACAGAAAGCCTCATCTTTCTTCATGGAGTGACTGGTGGATTAAAACTGCTGACTTTTAGGTTAGCAGC
>NW_006408946.1:615252-628051 GCF_000296735.1 Chrysochloris asiatica | reverse complement strand
GAATAAGTTTAGTGAAAGTATTGTGAGTAATAGCACCTGTTATATATGGCATATTGTCCTTGAGCTGATGAAGCAAAATCTAGTCACACTCACATTCTTGGTAATTCTTTGAGTCTTTGTTTACCAAGTAAAAGTCTTAACGTACTGAGTCTTGCTCACACATTTTATATGAAAGAATTAAGCATATTGTTACCAAAAATGAATTTGACCAATTTCTAATCATGAATTTGCATCATTTTCTGGTTAATAAGTGCCTGGAAGCATTGCATAAATAATATCCACTTAAGGAACTTTTATGCAGCACCAAATATCACTTATAATATTCTTTTCATCTTTCGGTGAGCAGAAATGTTTGTACTATCACTAAAAAGCAATCTGGTGATTCACTTTACTGCTTCTAGAAAGAAGTCAGACTCATAGTGTGGTTAAAAATAAATAAATAAATAAAATGCACAAAATAAGCAGTATTTCCATGAGTAATTTCACACATGCTGCTAAGTACTGCAGAGTATTACCAAGACTAGCCTTTAATCTCTATAGGACACCATAACAGCTGTAAACTCTTATTTGCTGTCAAATGCATTTTGTAGAGTTATTAGAAAAGATAAGGAGGTAAGAAATCCTTCCAAGTTACCTTTCTTTATTTTTTGACCTGCTTTTATTATCATTACCACTTTATATTTATTGACAGCTCTAAATGTGCATATTTTACCAGCCCCAGGCAAAATTATGAAATAAGATTCATGAGATTTTGGTATTTTTCTTCCATTTCTACCCTCTGAGCTTTCACCTGCATTATTTCACAGCAAGCTCTTGCCTCCTGAATGGGTTCTCTGTCCCTGTTCTATGTTCAAAGTACTTATTAGCAATTTTCGTGACATATTCTCAGTGAAATACAAATCAATGTGGTCTGCTGACCAATGGTCATGGATCACCATATCATGCATCCCAGTTAAGAATCTTACATGAAAACATAGGCCTGAAAGAGTAAAATTAAAACGTTGACTTACTGAAGTTGGTCTTTAGCCCCATCATCTCCCCATCTCCTGGAACAGAAGAACACTTCTAGATCTTTAGTATATTCTGTATTTGCTTCAGCTTTTCTTTCTATGAGCATGTACAGTTAACATGCTCAGCAGCTAACTAAGAGGTTGGAAGTTCTCATCCACCTAGAGGTGCCTCAGAAGAAATGCCCGTGTAATCTTAAGAAAAAATCAGTCACCCAAAACCCTTTGGAGCACAGTTCTGCTGTGACACACATGCAGTCCTTATGAGTCAGATCTGCTTGGTATCTACTGATTTCTTCCTACAGTATTCCACAGATGTGTCTTGGAATTCCCTTGTTGTCACTTCTCTCATTCTAGGCTAAAAATGAAGCAAGAATTCTTCCTAACTTTGATACTACTCTCCGCATGTTGGAAAAAGTTCCTGAGAATCCATTTAAATACATAAAAAATAATAGCTACTGATGTTAAGTAAGGAGATGTGGTGGTGCAGTGGGTTAGGTGTTGGACTACCAAACAGAAGATTATGGTCAAACTCACCAGTCATTCCATGGGAGAATGATAAGGCGGTCTGCTTCCATAAAGATGTAGTCTTGGAAAACTCATGGAGCAGTTCTACTCTGTCATATAGAATTGCTATGAGTCAGACGAGATTATATGGGCAGTGGTAAGTAGGTGTTGTTAACTACAAAAGGGTTGGGTGAGTAAGGTAAGGGATAGTTTTACTGGAGTGACTATCAAGGTGGAAGTACTTACACCATGGCGAATGCTACAACTAGCCACTCCCCACCTCAAACTACATGAATAATAAGTAGTGGTTATGTTTCCATGAGTCCTGGTGTGGCACTACGGGTTAATGCAGTGGACCCATGGTTGTTTGAACCACAAAATCAGTGGTTCAAGTTTACCAGCCACTCCTCAGAAACCCTATACAAGGTCGCCATGAGTCAGAACTGACTCAATGGTGCTTAACAACATGTTTCTACAATACATTGTAAGCTCAGTGTGTCTAGTTATCATGAATCTATATTGTTCATCCTTGTATGACCCTTGTTTTTCTAATTGCCCAGCTCAAATGCCTTCTAGTTTGGGCTGATATTATTTTTAGTGTTGTCAGTCCATTTTATAGGTTTCCTGGCTTGTGAGAGAGAATCACTTATATCTAAGCAGTTAAGAATGGATTCTGGAGCCAGTTCTCCTGGTCTTAAATCCTGACTCTGTTACATGCTGTGATCTTGACCATGTCATTCTTTTAGTCTTCTGTTGTTGTTATCTCTAATAGGACCTACTTAGGGTGACTAGCCATCCCAGTGTTCACAGAACAGAGGATGTTATTGGGATGCAGGACATTCGGTGCTAAAACCAAAAAAGTTTCAGGCAAACTAAAACAAACTGCACATTCTACACCTTCTTCACAGGAGTGTAGTAAGGATGAAGGGAGTTAGGTATATAAAGTGCTTAGAACAACACCAGCAGTGGGTACTATTACATAGATCTTAGTTATCACTGGAGTTCCTTGGTTGTGCAATTGGTTAACACATTCAGTTACCAACTGAAAAGTTGGACATTCAAATCCATCCAGAGTTACCTTAGAAGAAAGATCTGGTGATCTACTTCTGAAAAATCAGCCATTGAAAGCCACACAGAGCACAGATCTACTCTGACACACATGGGCTCATCATGAGTAGGAGTCTACCCAATCGTGTGTGGCCTGGTTGTCTAGTTATTGCCATTGTCTCTCAGGAATCATTCCTTTAATCCAAAGGTTGAATAGTGGAATTTAAGGACATAGCAACAAACTGTGGTCGATACTCAAGGCTAGAATGTTCTCTTCAGAATCACTTATTTAGCCCCAGTGTGGCACTGTAGGATAAGCACTGGACCCAAGGTCAGTTTAAACCACAAGGTTGGCAGTTCGAACTCACCAGCAGCTCCTTGGAAGTCCTATACAGGGTGGCTATGAGTCTGACCCGAGAAGGTAAAAGTAAGATTGGTTTTCAACTCCCAGACTTGCTTCTCTAGCCTCTGAGACACCAGCTCACATGGGAGCTACAGAGTGTTTTTCTGATGGGAACCTGATATTTTAATTCTGTGATTCTCCTGGGTCTTGAATCAGCCTGCTTGTATTCTAGTCCTGCCTCTGTCACTGCTAGCTGGGTGACATTGCTTCTTTAAACTGTTTCTTCATCTGAGAAATAAGGATTATAATAACAGGAACAGCCTCATGACAATGTTGTAAGAATTAAATGTGATAATCCATGTAATAAGCTCTTTGCTGAGTCTGTCACATGGTAAACTATCAGTAGTAACTGATATCTATTCATATATGTAATAAAAGGGAGTCCTGGGGTGGCTCTGTGGGTTAATGTGCTGGACTGCAAGGTAGTTTGAACTGCAAGGTAGGCAGTTCAACCTCACCAGCTGCTCCTTGAAATCCCTATACAGGGTCACTATAAATCAGAACCGGCTCAACGGCATTTAACAACAACAGCAATGTAGGGAGATGGGAGAAAATTGAATTTCTGTGATATTCAAACACACTAGCTGGTCCTCAGAAATCATATACAGGGTCACTATGAGTCAGAACCAACTGGATAGCACTTAATAACAACAGTGTTGCTTCATTTCTATGCCTGCATTTCTAAAAACTATAATATTTTCTCAGCTTAATAAAATTACCCATAAAATGCATACACTTACTTTTTACAGTCCTCTGAAATTAGATGTTAAAATGATGGCCAAATAGTTTTTTGGGCCTAATGCTGGTTGAAATGAAGATCATGTGTGGTTTCACTGCATTTTTAAAGATTCATTTGCTTATTGTCAATAACTGATGAGAGTTTAACACTGGAGCTTCCAAAACCTGGTTCCAGAAATTAGGTTTTAGTGTGTCATCAGTTCTCTCAGAAAGAATGCCAGAAATTAGCATCAAACAATAAAGTTATATCTTGCATGTTTAATTGTTTACATGTTTATCAAAATCAGTCTTTTCATACCAATAAAAATTTCAATGTCCTCTCTTAACAGCATTTCAGAAGCTGTTAATTGTTGTAAAGAAAATAGGACTATGCTTTAAATTTTCCCTCCCTTAATGCACTTCTGGTAGCGTAGTGGTTACGAATCGGGCTGCGAACCTTAAGGTCAGCGGTTCGAAACTACCAGCTGCTCTGCGGGAGAAAGATGAGGCTTTCTACTCCCGTAAAGATTTACACCCTCGGAAACCCTGTACAGGGTCGCTATGGGTCGGAACTGACTCGACGGCACTTAACAACAACAACAATGCACTTCTAAATTGGACTCTGGTATTTCCTGATATTTTTCATTGCAGACTATATCATCCTTGGAATTGGGACATAAGGAAAACATCCCCTTAACCATGCTGGGACTGACGGAATGCCCTCTCTCATCTCCATGCATTATTACAGGACCAAATAAGGTATGTAGGATAAACACTGGACTGCCAACTATTAGGTGAGCAGTTCAAATCCACCACTCCTAAGAAACAACAACAATATTAAAGCTTTGGAGACCAGATCATGTCACCAAGAGCAGCCTTTTGCACTCTCTTTTACACAATCTTCTCTCTCCATAATTGGTCTTCTGTTCAAATCTGCGAGGTGACTCACAAAGGGAGGAAATCTTTTGGCCTCTTGATGTATAGCCCTCCAGAGTCCTTTGATGTTCATTGTTGGGCGACAACTGAACATATATATTCTAAACAGAAAAATTTAAAGAAGTCATATATTTTAAGTATTCTAATACAGTTTGACCTTGTCAAATTGTACCATATGCATAATGGTATTTTTTAAAATATTTTTAATTATTATTTTAACAATCATTCCTACTTCTGACAATTCTATGAATTTCCTCTGGAGGTTTAGATGCTCAGTTTTCTACTTAAAGGTCAAAGATTGCTTATCTCCGAGTTGTATTTGATGTTGTTAGGAGCCATCGAGTCGGTACCCACTCATAGCAATCCTATGCACAGCAGACTAAAGCACTGTCTGATCCCACGCCAACCTGAGCTCATTGCTACCACAAATATGCCAATGCATCTCATTGGGTGTCTTCCACTCTTTCTCCAACCCTCCACTTTACCAAACATGATATCCTTCTCCAGGGAATTATCCCTCCAGTTAATGTGTTACAAGAATGAGAGATGGAGCCTGGCCATCCTGGCTTCCAAGGAGCATTCTGGCTATATTTCTCACAACACAGATTTTTTTGTTTTGGGCAGTCCATGGTTCTTTCAATATTCTCCTTCAACACCATAACTCAAATGCATCGATTCTTCTATGGTCTTACTTATTCACTGTCTAATTTTCACATGCACATGAGGTTATTGAAAATACCATAGCTTGGATCTGACATACCTGATTTCTCAAACTGCGATCTTTGCTCTTGAACACTTTAAAGAGGCCTTGTGCAGCAGATTTGACTAATGCAATACGTCATTTGATTTCATGACTGCTGCTTCCATGACTGTTGATCCAAGCAAAATTAAGTCTTTGACAGCTTCAATCTTTTCTCTCTTTATATGGATGTTGTTTATTGGTCCAGTAGTGAGGATTTTTTATTCCTTTACATTGAGGTGCTACCCATACCAAATATTGTGGTTTTTGATCTTCATCAGTAAGTATTTTAAGTCCTCTTCACTTTCAGCAAGGTTGCATCATCTGCATATTGCAGATTCTGAATAAGTGTTCCTCCATTCCTGATGCCATGTTTTTCTTCATATAATCCAACTTCTCGGATTATTTGCTCAGCATACAGATTGAATAAGTATGGTGAAAGAATACAACCCTGGTGCACACATTTCCTAATTTTAAAACATTCGATGTCCCCTTGTTCTTTTCCAACAGCTGGTCTATGTAGAGATTCCTCATGATCACAACTAAGTGTTTCTGAATACTCATTTTCTGCAATGTAGTCCATAGTTTGTCATGATCCACCCAACTGAAAGCCTTTGCATAGTCAATGAAGTACAGGCAAACATCTTTCTGAAAGTCTCTCCTTTCAGCCAAGATCCATTTGACATCAGCAATGATATTCCTTGTTCCACGCCCTCTTCTGAATTTGACTTGAATCTCTAGAAGTTGTCTGTCAGTATGTGCTGCAGTTGTTTTTGAATTATCTTCAGCAAAATTATACTTGCCTGTGATATTAATGATATTATCTGATGATTTCTTCATTTCACTGGGTCACCACTCTTTGGAATGGGCACAAATATTAATCTCTTCCAGTCACTTAGCCAGGTAGTTGTCTTCCAAATTTCTTGTCATGGATAAGTGCATGCCTCCAGTGCCATATCAGTTTGTAGAAAGATTTCGATTTGTATTCCATCACGGTGCCATATTCTTTGTAAATGCCTTCAATACACCTTGGACTTCTTCCTTCAGTATCATTGGCTCTTGATCACATGCTACCTCTTGAAACAAATGGTCACCATTTCTTTTTGGTACAGTGACTCTGTGTAATCCTTCCACATTCTTTTGAACCTTTCCGCATCATTCAGTATTTTGCCAATACAATCGTTTAATACTGAAAGTCAAGGCTTGAATGATTACTTCAGTTCCCTCAGCTTGAGAAATGCTGAGCATGTTCTTCCCTGTTGGTTTTCTAACTCCAGGTCTTTGCACATTTCATTATGATATTTGACTGTGTCTTCTCGAGCTGACCTTTGAAATTTTCTGTTCGTCTCTTGTACCTCATCATTTCTTCCATTTGTTTGAGCATCTATACCCTGGAGAACTAGTTTCAGAGTCTCTTCTGACATCCTTTTTGGTCTTTTCCTTTTTTCTTGTCTTCCTAATGGTCTTTGCTTTCTTCCTGTACAATGTTCTTGATGTCATCCCAAACTCTTCTGGCATTTGGACTGTAGTGTATAATGCATCAAATATGTTCTTCAGATGATCTCTAAATTCAGGTGATATAATGTTCAAGGTCATACTTGGGCTCAAAACATGCATATGAGCAATTAATGATCTGTTCTACAGTCTGCCCTAGATGTTATTTTGTCTGATGATATGGGGCTTTTCCACTGTCTCTTTCCACAAATATAGTCAATTTGATTTCTGTGTATTCAATCTGGTGAGGTCTATGAGTATATTTGTCTTTTATGTTGTTTAAAAACATATTTGCAAAGGGACTTCCAGTTTTGGGGGCAAGAGAAGCAGAGACAGACAGGGGAGGCTCCTTAGCGGAGGTGTGATAAAATGACAGAAGGTGCTTTGCCAGAACATTTCCACAGCTTTGGATCTAATATAATCTGTGGGGAAATCTGACTGTGGTGGGAATACATGGCAATTTCTGAATCAATCGGGATGCTGCCTGTGGCAGGGGGGAAGCTGATACAGCACTGAAAACATGGTGCAGTGTCTGGAAAAAGAGGTGTGGTTGCTTTATACACTTTTCTTTCCTCCTCTCTCCTGTTGCACCCTGTCTGCGTAGCCCGGACACCTTCAGGCGGGTGGGAGTGCACCACCAAAAGGCTCCAGAGCTGTGCTTACAGGGTACAATTTTCCCACAACACATAGAGGAAATCCCTGAAAGAAGTCCCACAAGTTAATCTTTGGCTGCTTCTTAAGACATCTGACTCTGGGACTCAACCCTAAAGCTGACCTGAGCAGGAGCCTTTATACCTGCCCTACCTAACAAGAGACAGCTGACCTGGCCCTCCAGCCAAGCCTTAATTACACCTTGTAAAATGCCAACATAAAAGGTAAGAACCAACACCAACTACTGAATCCAAGGATGCAGCTATTTTGAGAATTACGATGTGCATACACTGATACCTAACTGACCTTCAGAAATAAAAATAGTGGACAATCTTTCTTCCATTCATTTCTCAATATCTATCTGTGAACCTCCATGGTGGTGACTAAAGGAGGGGGGCTGAGTAAGTGTACATTCCCCACCCCCACTGCTGGAGGTTTCTACTGCGTATGCACACTGACCTGTGTATGCAGCAAAGGCTACAGGACAGTCAGCTACGATTTTATTTTTATTTTTGTGCAGTGATTTTTGTCTCTGCTTTTATATTGCTTCTGTTTTTGGTCCTTGTGGTCTCACTTTATTCCTGGGGATGGAAGCTTTCTATCTTATGTTACCCAAGAAGAGATAGCAATCATAGCCATATAGTCAAGCTACAAGCATATCCCATAATATTGTACCATTGGGACAGGAACCAATACCAGCTGCTAGGCATTACACAGATAGCCAACACCTGTTAAGATAGCCTACAGCTGAGTAATAAGAGATGCAAATAGGGAAGCCTATCTCCAGATCACATCCACCAGGAGACACTCAGTAAGCTTAACAACAGAGCAACATACATTCATTTAATCATTGAAAACACATCTTACTATTGAAAATATCCAAGAAAAAACAAAAAACAAAAAAGGTCTCAACACATGTCCAAAATCAGAAAAGAATAACTGAGACAAACCAGCTGGAGACTAACATAGATTTCTGATTAGATGAAGAGCAGGCTTTGGATATGCCTGAGAAGGAATTCAGAAGAATGATATGAAGACAAATCCAAATTTTCCACAGAGGGGTGGAGAAAAATAAAGAAGAAATCAGAAATGTGCTACAGGAACAATCAAACAATACAGCTATAACATTGGAAACAATTCAAAACCTGCAAAAAGAGGTCCAGATGATTAATAATAAAATATCAGAAATGGTCAATACACTGAAACAACAAAGGAGTAGAACTAAAGAGATGGGAGCCAGAACAAGCGAGCTGGAAGACAAATCTCTCAATACTGCTAAGAGAGAAGAGGAAGCAGAAAAAAAGGATAAAAAAATCTGAAGAGATTCTTAAATTCATGTTAGATAACATGAAGAGAAATAACTTAAGAATTATTGGCATTCCGGAACAAGAAGAATCACAGAAGTCCACAGAGGAGCTAGTTGAGGAGTTTCTGGAAGAAAATTTCCCTAACATCTTGAAGGATGAGAAGCTAAACATTCAAGAAGCTAAATGAACCCCAGGAATGACATATCACAAAGGAAAATCACCAAGACATATCATAATCAAGCTCTCCAAAATCAAAGACAAGGCAAGAATCCTAAAGGCAGCCAGGGAAAAGAGATTGTTACTTACAAAGGCAGACAAGTCAGATTAAGCTCTGACCTCTCAGCAGAAACCATGCAGGCAAAAGGTAATTTGTTGTTGTTGTTAAGTGCCATCGAGCTGATTCTGATCCTTAGCAACCCTGTATAGGGTTTCCCAGGACCAGCTGGTGAGCTTGAACAGCTGATGTTGCAGTTCAAACTGACTTTGCATTCTGACACATTAGACCAGAGCACCACACCAGGACTCAAAGAAGGCAAAAGAGAGACATATATAACCCTAAAAGAAAAAAAAAACTGCCAACCAAGAATCATCTATGCAGCAAAGCAGTCAGTAAAATAGATTGGTGTAATCAAAACATTACAGGATAAACAGAAGCTAAGAGACTTTGTCAAAGTCAATCATGGGCTTCAAAACATCCTAAGGGAGTTCTTTGGGATGAAAACCAACAAGAACAGACAACAACTAGACAATGACAGATGTGGCAACACCACCCAGAACTAAGTCAACATAATTCAGAGCAGAACAAAATTACAGCAATGAATTCAGAGGACCTGTGAGGCCAATCAAAGTTCAAAATAATAACAATGTCAAAGAAAGGAAAAATATAAGAACAGAGATCTAGGTAGGGATGAGGTCAGGTAGATTGCAGGATACAATAGACTGTCTTAAATGGAGGGGAAAGTTAGTAGACTATAGAGTAACCTCAAAGAAAGTTAATACTTCACAACTTACCATGAAAATTAAGATCCAAGTAGAACATGCAAACATTAAAACTAAGAAAAAACTGATAAGAAATAGCACAAAAATCATGAATTCAGCACAAGAAGGCATGAAGAACAAAGGAATGAACAGCACCAAAAAATTTAACAAAATTACAGCAATTAATTCATACCTATCAATAGCAACACTGAATATCAATGGGTTAAATGCACCAGTGAAGAGACAGAGAGTGGCAGAATAGATAAGACACACCTTACACACAAAGGCAAAAATAGACTAAAAGTTGAAGGATGGAAAAACATATCAAGCTAATTGCAATAATAAATGAGCTGGAGTGGCAATACTAATCTCTGATAAAATCTACTTTAAGGCAAAAACAAGCATAAGAGATGAAACTATCTCATGACTAAAGGGTCAATTGAGCAAGAAGACATAACCATAATAAATATCTACAGTTCCAAAGAAAGACCACCAATATATATAAAGCAAACCCTATGAGAAATGAAGAAAGAAATAGACAAATCTACAATTATTGTGGGAGATTTTAATATGCCATTTTCGAAAAGGGATAGAACAACCAGAAGGAAAGTCGACAAAGACAGAGGAACTAAAAAGTACAATCAACCATCTTGACCTCTTAGATGTTTATAGAACATTCAACCCAGCAACAGCACAATACACATTCTTTCCCAGTGCACATGGAACATTCTCCAGAATTGACCATGTGTTCGGTCAAAAAGCAAGCCTTCATAAATTTACAAACATCAAAATACTACAAAGCATCTTCTCAGATCACATTGCTATAAAACTAGAAATCAACAATAAGAAGACCGAGGAAATAAAGTCGGATACATGGAAACTGAGTAATGCTCTGCTGAAAAGTGACTGGGTAGTAGAAGAAATTTAAGGGGAATTCACAAAGTTCCTAGAGAGTGAAAACACAACATATGAAATTTTGGGACATGGTGAAAGTAGTGCTGAGAGGATAAATTATTGCAATAAATGCACACATCCAAAAAGAAGAAAGAATCAAAATTAACACATTAATACAGCATCTGCAATAATTAGAAAACAGACCAACAGAGGGATCCTACAGTCACCAAAAGAATAGAAATAATAAAGATGAGAGCCGAAATAAATGAGATAGAAAGCAGAAAAATTATAGAAAGAATCAACAGGGCAAGAAGCTGGTTCTTTGAAAGGATTAATAAAATTGACTGACCATTGGAAAACCTAAAAGAAAAGAGGGAGAAGACACAAATAACATGCATTAGAAACCACAAGAGTGATGTCACAATGTAACCAAAGGAAATAAAAAGGATAATAACAGAATATTATGAAGAGTTGCTGCATTCCAACAAATTTGAAAACTTAGAAGAGATGGATACATTTTTGGAAAAACATGACCTACCTAAATTTAGTGAAGTAGAAAACTTGAACAGATCCATAACAAAAGAAGAAATTGATCAGGTCATAAAAAAAAAACTCCCAATCAAAAGAAGTCCAAGTCCAGATTGTTTCACTGGTGAGTTCTAACAAACATTCAGGGAAGAGCTGTCACCAATGCTATTCAAATTATTCTAGAATATAGAAGAGGATGGAAAGCATCTTAATATATTTTATGAATTATACTCAAGGTGAGTTCAAGCAAAACCCTCAAACCAAAATCAGGGAAGAACATCACTAAGAAAGAAAATTATAGACCAGTATCTCTCATGAACATAGATGCAAAAATTCTCTACAAAATCCTAGCCAACAGAATCCAGCAACACATCCAAAAAATTAATACATCATGACCAAGTGGGATCCATATCAGGGATGAAAGGATGGTTCAACATTAGAAAACCAATCAATGTAATCCACCATATAAATAAAAAAAAAATAATAATGACATGATCATATCGATTGATACAGAAAAGACATTTGACAAAATCCAACAACCATTCCTGATTAAAACACTCAACAAAGTAGGAATTGAAGGGAAATTTCTCAACATAATCAAGAGTATATATACAAAACCAAAAGCCTACAATGGAGAGAAATCTAAAGGCTTCCCTCTGTGAACAGGAACCAGACAAGGATGCCCTTTGTCACCACACCTATTCAATATTGTGCTGGAAGTCTTAGCCAGAGCTATACGGCAAGATAGGGAAACTAAAGGAATCCAAATTGGCAAAGAGGAAGTAAAACTCTCTCTATTTGCAGATTATATGATCCTATACATAGAAAACCACAAAGACTCAGTAAAAAAGCTACTAGACCTCTTTGGAAGATTCAGCAAAGTGGCAGGGTATAAGATCAACATACAAAAATCAGTTGTATTCATCTATACTAATAATGACAGTGCTGACAAGGACATTAGGAAAGCAATACCATTTACAATAGCCACCAGTAAGATGAAATATTTAGGAATAAATGTAACCAGAGAAACAAAGGACCTATACAAAGAAAACTACAAAATACTACTACAAGAAACCAAAACAGACTTACAAAAATGGAAGAATATACCATGCTCCTAGATAGGAAGACAACATTGTGAAAATGTCAATACTGCCCAAAGCAATCCCAATCCATATTCCCATGATATTCTTCTAAGAGATGGTAAAAACAATTACAACTTTATATGGGATGGAAAGAGACTCAGGATAAGCAAAGCAATGCTTAAGAAGAAGAATATATTGGGAGTCTCTCACTCTCTGATATCAAATTTTACTATACGGCTACAGTGATCAAAACAGTTTGGTACTGGTACAATGAAAAATATATAGATCAATGGAACAGAATCAAGAATCCAGAAATGAACCCATCCACACACAGCCAACTTATTTTCAACAAAGGACCTAAGTATATTGCATAACGAGGAGATAGCCGGATAACCTCCTCAGCAGAAACGAAGTTTGGCCATCTTGGCCTCCAAGGAGCACTCTGACTACACTTCTTCCAACACAGATCTGTTGGTTGTATGGGCAGCCCATGGCACTTTCAATGTTCT
>NW_006408946.1:612027-614162 GCF_000296735.1 Chrysochloris asiatica | reverse complement strand
ATCATTCAATAATTTGCCCAGAGAATCTTTCAATAATGAAAGTCGAGGCTTGAATTTTTTCTTCAGTTCCCCCAGCTTGAGAAATGCTGAGTGTGTTCTTTTTGGTGTTGTCTGATTCCAAATCTTTGCATATTTTGTTGTAGTATTTGGCTTTATCTTCTCCAGTTGATCTTTGAAATTTTCTGTTCAGTTCCGGTGCCTCCTCATTTCTTCCATTTGCTTTAGCATCTCTATGCTGGAGAACAAATTTCTGCGTTTCTTCTGACATCATTTTGATCTTTTCCTTCTTTCTTGTCTTTTTAATGACTTTTTGCTTTCTTCATGTATGATGTTTTGTTGTCATCCCACAACTCTTCTGGTCTTCTGTCTTTAGTGTTTAATATATCAAATCTGTTCTTCAAATGATCTCTAAATTCAGGATATATTCAAGGTCATATTTTGGTTCTCGTGGATTTTTTTTCATTTTCTTCAGCTTCAGTTTGAATTTGCATATGAGTAATTGATGGTCTGTTCCACAGTCTGCCCCTGGCCTTGTTGTGACTGATGATATGGCATTTTTCCATCATCTCTTCCTTGGATGTAGTCAGTTTGATTTCTATGTATTCCATCTGGCGAGGTCCATGTGTATAGTAATTGATGGTCTGTTCCACAGTCTGCCCCTGGCCTTGTTGTGACTGATGATATGGCACTTTTCCATCATCTCTTCCTTGGATGTAGTCAGTTTGATTTCTATGTATTCCATCTGGCGAGGTCCATGTGTATAGTTATCTCTGATGCTGCCTAAAGAAGGTATTTGAAATGAACAAATCATTGATTGTACAGAATTCTATCATGCCTTCTCCAGCATCATTTCTATCACCAAGGCTATATTTTCCAACTACTGATCCTTCCTCTTCCATCCCAACATTTGCATTCCAATCACCAATAATGATCAATACATCTTGATTGCATATTTGATCAATTTCAGATTGAAGAAGTTGGTAAAATTGTTCTGTTTCATCCTCACTGGTTTTAGTGGTTGCTGCATAAATTTGAATAATAGTGGTATTAACTGGTCTTCCCTTTAGGCTCATGGATATTACCCTATCACAGACAGCGTTGTGTCTCATGACTGATCTAGATATGTTCTTTTTGACGATGAATGCAACACCATTCCACTTCAATCTGTCATTCCCGGCATGGTAAACCATGTGGTTGTCAGATTCAAAATGGCCAATAACAGTCCATTTCAGCGCACTAATAATGTCTAAAATATAGATATTTATATGTTCCATTTCATTTTTGACAACTTCCAATTTTCCCAGATTCATACTTCATACATTTCATGCTCTGATTTTCAATGGATTTTACAGCTGTTTCTCTTCATTTTGAGTTGTGGTCCATCAGCAAATGAAGGTCCATGGGCTTTACTCCCACAGGCTTTACTCCATTGGTGTCATCATGGTCAACTCTACTTTGAGGAGGCAGCTCTTCCCTTGTCTCATTTGAGTGTCTTCCAACCTGAGGGACTCATTTTCCAGAATTATATCTAACAGTGTTTTTCTGCTATTCATAAGGTTTTCAGTGACTAAATGTTCAGAAGTAATTTGTCACTCCTTCTTCCTAGTCTGTCTTCATCTGGAAGCTCATCTGAAACCTGTCCACCATGGGTGATCCTGCTGGTATTTAAAATACCAGTGGCATAACTTTCAGAATCACAGCAACTCACAAGCCACCACAGTACGGCAAACTGACATACGAGTGGTGGAATTTAGACATTGGCTGCCCAAAAAAAGGAGTAGGGGCTACAAGTCACAAAGAGACTGGCCTACAAGCTTTCAAGAAGGAGCCTAGTTTCAGAGTGTGCAGAAGAAGGTAGAATCTCCACTAAGTGTTTTCCAACCTGTCTGGATGGGGCTTGTGAAAGGAGATGGGAATAAGACTTTTGTGGTTCAATAGAGAATAATTGCTATCAGGACTGATTGTGAGTGTTGCAAATGTAAATGTAGACATTTTGTAACAAAAGGAAGGGAGTGATTCATCTTGCAGTCCAGGAGCAGAGGATCCTGGGACCATCAAAGGAGAAGACCAGAGTGTGGGACTCTATCCAGAGAAGCAGTGACACCAGAGATGGAGGCAGAAATGATGATGTGCAG
>NW_006408946.1:598274-611516 GCF_000296735.1 Chrysochloris asiatica | reverse complement strand
TTGATCAATTTCAGAATGAAGAAGTTAGTAGAATTCTTTAATTTCATCATCACTGACTTTAGTGGTTGATGCATAAGTTTAAATAATAGTGGTATTAGTTTGTCTTCCTTGTAGGTGAATGAATACTATCCTATAACAGACAGCCTTGTACTTCAAGGCAGATCTTGATATGTTCTTTTTGATGATGATGTGACACTATTCCTCTTTAATTTGTCATCCCAGCATAGTAAAGAATGTGAATTTCAGATACAAAATGGCCAATACCAGTCCATTTCCACTCACTAATGTGTAGGATATCAATGTTTATGCATTCCATTTCATTTTTGAACAATTTCCAATTTTCCTAGATTGATACTTCATACATACCATGTTCCAATTATCAATGGATATTTACAACTGTTTATTTTAATTTTGAGTTGTGCCCAATCAGCAAATGAAGGTCCCGAAGGCTTTATTCCATTTGCGTCATCACAGTCAACTCCATTTTGAGGATTCATCTCTCCCCAAGTCATATTTTGAGTGTCTTCCAACCTGAGGAGGCTAATCTTCTGGCACTATATCTGACACTATTCTGGTGTTCTTCATCATGTTTCAGTATTCAGTATTCTGGTGCTGACATTGTTCCACTGCTATTCATAAGGTTTTCAGTGATTAAATATCCGGATGTCATCCATCTCTCCGTCTTCCTAGTGTATCTTCATCTGGAAGCTCAGCTGAAACCTGTCCACCGTTTTGACACTGCTGAAATTCAAAATACCTGTGGCACAGCTTCCAGAATCAAAGTATGACAAACTGACAGATGCGTGGTAGATTAATTTTATGGTACCTTGGTATTTAAATTTGGATCAATCATCCAACTATACACCTAAAATCTGTGTTTGGTACCCTATTGTCTTAGGCTGGGTTCTTTAGAGGACCAAAACCAGTGAAGCACTTATATGCAAATATGATGATGAATAAAAAGTATTGCTATAAAACCATAGATACTTCTATGAAACAAAAATATCTAAATGTGAAGCTATTGTTTCTTGGCATATCTTCCACTACTGAAGAATGTGTTTTCATTTCTCTAATCCTCCCTGCCTGGAGTCCTGGTGTGGTACTGCAGGATAATGCACTGGACCAAAAGGTAGGTGTGAACAGCAAGGATGGCAGTTCAAATCCACCAGCCCCTCCTCAGAAACTCTACACAGGATCACTATGAGTCAGAACTGACTCGATGGCACTTAAATACAACAATCCTTCTCTAAAAATTCTGTGCTTTTCCATTCAGCTATTTTGTCATCCTTGAGGAACTCAAATCATGTTCTTTTTCAATATTCTTTGTGTTTGGGGATCAAAAAGATGTCTAAATGGGATGAACTCGGGCTATAGCATGGTTAGGGTAGGATTTCCCATTGAAATTCTTGTAGGATTGTCCTTGTTACCCTCAAAGAAAGGGAAGGTTCATTGTTATAATAGAAAAAAAAAAATTTAATTCCTCGGTGCCACTTTCCTGGCCTTTTTCTCACCAATTCAGTTTTCAGGTTTTTAGAAACTTCATAAGTCTCTGTGATCATTCTGTGTCCTTTTGGGGGAAATCTATCAAGATTACTTCTTTGAAATGATCATTATAAACTTATGAGCTTACTGCTCTGCTTTGTATTCATCTTTGAGGTTTTCCCAATTTTCTTCAAATGTTTTAGTCATCTAAAAACTGTTGTTTTACATGGCATAGCATTCTCATAAACTTGTTGCTAAGCTTCAGTGATTTGGGAAGAGGTCCACTTCCTGCCTACAAACTGCCATCAAGTTGATTACAACCCACAGTGACTGAGAGTAAACGTGCTCCATAGGGTTTCTGAGACTTTAAATCTTTATGGGAGCAGACAGTCTCATCTTTCATTTGCAGAGTGATTAGTGGGTTTGAACGGTCAACCTTTTAGCTAGCAGCCCAACATTTAACCCACCGCTCCACGAAGGCTCTTGATGTCTACTTAAGTTTTATTAAAAATTTGTTATTAGCCCTGAACTCTAAATAACGTTTTTCCCATGGTATTAAAAATATCCTTTGTTTTGAAGGCACTTTAATGAGACTGGTGGTGGTGGTCATCGTTCTGTGCGGTCACGTCAGTTCTGACTCATAGCAACTTACCCTCATGTGTGTATGTGTGTGTGTGTGTTGTGTGGAGAGAAAGAGAGAGACTTCAAAGAAATGAATCATGCAGTCGTGTGGGCCGATAAGTTTTAAATCCATGGCTGAAGGCTTCACTAACTCACATGGTTGTAGGGGCTGATGAACTCAAAACCTGCAGGTCAAGTAGCAGGATGCTGATTAATGTCTCAAAACCCAGAGGTCAGATGATGATTCACATGCAATATCAAGAGAGAGTGAGCTGTGCAAAAACATTATAAATATTAGATGAGTGTCATGCCACCAGAAAACTCCTCTTACATCAGATCACAAAATGGAGATTAATTACACAATATTGAAAATCATGGTCTAGCAAGTTGACACATAACATTAGCCATCACACCAATGTAAATTCAAAGCTATTTTTGAAAAAGGAAAAATGTGCCCCCAAACAATTTAAAACCTCTTGGTGGTAGGGCCATGGTATGGTTATTTCCCAAAACTCCATGTATGCTTTTAAAGTGTTACCATTGCCTATGATATAGGAAATAAAGGATAGTTTGGGCACAAGTATTGGCCACTTCTGAATTGTCTGGGCACATCTGGGTCTCAGCACTGAACTTTCACCCTAAAACTCTAATCTTAGGTTATTCAAATCCCAAAAATGCCATTCACTTCTAAGCTGCTTGTAACCTCTCCACTCTTACCCAACTTGACCTCCTAATACTTTTATCTACAGAATGAGGTAGTCAAGAGTATTTTTGAAGTATCAATGGCACTAGAGTCTCTTTTTCTTCTACTCACCCTCAAAACAGACATTTGCCTTATTGGAAGAAAAAATGCACACAAAAATTGAGTTTACTCTGTCCCTTTAATCAAGAAGTGGTGGTGGTTATATGCCATGGAGTTGGTTCCAACCAGTGACCCTTTACAGGGTTTCCAAGGCTGTGAATCTTTATAGAAGCAGAAAGCCTCATCTTTCTCCCTGGAAACAGCTGGTAGTTTCAAACTGCTGAAGTACAATTATTTAAATTATAGTATCATCATCTTTAAGGAGTTCTGGTAGCGTAGTGGTTACGAGTCGGGCTGCCAACCTCAAGGTTAGCAGTAGCTCCGCAGGAGAAAAATGAGGCTATCTGCTCCCATAACAATTTACAGCCTCGGAAACCCTGTGCAGGGTCACTATGTGTCAGAACTGACTCCACGGTACTTAACAACAACAACAACATCTTTAAGTGTTGGCAAGTCTGTCCTGACTCATAGCAACCCTGAATAGGGTTTCCAAGGAGTGACTGGTGAGTTTGAACCACTGACCTTTTGGTCTTAACCAACCTTATGGTCGAATGCTTATCCTACAGTGCCATACCAGGACTCCATTATAGTAATGTGTTTGAATGTCTTTTTTCTTTTCTTGCTCATTTTTCTTGTCAGTAACTGAAGAACTTCTCCAAAATATACCCAAAACTAAGTAGAGAATAACAGAAAGATGTTTACCTGTGCTTTATTGACTATGCAAAGGACTTCAATTGTGTGGATCATGACAAGCTATGGACAACATTGTGAAGTATGAGTATTCTGGAACACTTAATTGTGCTCATGAGGAACCTGTACATAGACCAAGAGGCAGTTGTTCGAACAGAACATGGGAACACTGAATAGTTCAAAATTAGGAAAGATGTGTGCCCGGGTTGAGTTCTTTTGCCATACTTATTCAAACTGGATGCTGAGCAAATAATCTGAGAAGCTGGATTGTATGAAGAAAAATGTGGCATCAGGATTGGAGGAAGGTTCATTAACAACCTGTGATAAACAGATAATACAACCTTGCTTACTAAAAGTGAAGAGGACTTAAAACGCTTGCTGATGAAGATCAAAGAACACAACCTTTGGTATGGGTTGCATCTCAATGTAAATAAAACAAAAATCCTCATAACTGGATCAATAAACAACATTTATATAAATGGAGAAAAGATTGAAGTTGTCAAAGACTTCATTTTGTTCAGATCAACCATCAACACCCAAGAAAGCAGCAGTAAAGAAATCAAACAACAGATTGCATTGGGAAAATCTGCTGCACAAGTCCTCTTTAAAGTGTTCAAGAGAAAACATGTCAGTTTGACCCAAGTCATGGTATTTCCAATACCCTCATATGCATGTGAAAGTTGGACAGTGTATAAGGAATACTGTAGAAGAATTGATGCATTTAAGTTACAGTGTTGGAGGAGAATATTGAAAGTACCATGGACATCTAAAAGAACAAACAGATCTGTGTTGGAATAAGTATAACTAGAGTGCTATTTGAAAGCCAGGATGGCCAGACTTTGTCTCTCATACTTCAGACATGTTGTCAGGAGTGACCAGTCACTGGAGAAGGATATTGTGGAGGGTTAAAGAAAAAGAGAAAGACCCCCAATGAGATGGACTGACACAGTGGCAGAAGCAGTGGGCTCAGGCATAGCAACAATTGTGAGGTTTGCCCAGGACCGGAGAGTGTTTCGTTCTGTTATACATAGTGTCGCTATGAGTTGGTACTGACTTGATGGCACCTAACAATAACAACAACAAGCAGAGAAAGATGAACATGTGCACTGTAGACCACAAAGATGATGACTGACAGCTTCCTCAACTAACTCAGAAATCAGAAGCTTGGATTACATTGGAGATAATGGAATATTTCATGATTCTTCCCTCTGTCATGCATTTTATATCTTACTAGTTGGTGAGGCATTGTAGGATAAGCACTGGACTGTTCACTCCAAGGTCAGCTATTTAAACCCACCAGACACTCTACAGAAACCATGTACAAGGTCATTATGAGTTGGAACTGACTCAACAGCACTTAACAACTAGTTGAATATTCTTCTGATAAATGACATTAATTATCAGATGTCCTTGATCAGAATTTTCCTGTGGTACTGACTGTGAAACACAACATCAGCTGTTCAAACCCATCAGCTGCTACTCAGAAACCCTATACAGGGTTGTTATGAGTCAGAACCGACTTGAAGGCACTTAACAACAACTGTTGATTGCAGATAAAGTGTAGCCTCCACAGTCCCTCACTGAATTGTCTTATACTTCGGGCCTCATTTTCCATTATTTATCTATATTACACTTTATTTCCAAGATGATTTCTTCCCTTCCCATTCCCTTCCCCCCCCACCCCCCGCTATGCATTTTTCCTGGAATGCTATCTCCCCTATCCAACCAAACCTTACTTATCTTTCTAGCATTGGCATCCTGACCACCTGGCATTCCATGACCTTTCCTTGTTCTGATATTGTGCAACTGTACTATCAGATACAGACAGATCCACTTTAAAATCTCCATGACCTTCGGTAAGTTCCTTCATTTATCATTTAGGAAAAAATGGGAATAATACTCCTCCTCCCAGGGGAGGACTGCTGTAAAAATTATATGAGATCACATGAGAATGCACTTAGGTGATCAATACATACTTCCCTTCCCTTTATCACTCAAATAGCATCACTTTCTTTTGTGGGCTTTAGAGAATACATCTTGCTCTCTATAACAGAAAGGACCTTTTCAAACATATATTTGAATATTCTCTAGCACCAGGAAAAGTGCCTTACACATAGAAAAGTCCTCCATTAATACTTTTGATGGCTGAATAAATAAATAAATGAATTTTCTGACCTTCTGTTGGATAAAAGATAATAGCATTCAGGGAGATGTAAAAGCTAGAGGCAGCCTACTTAAAATACACTGTCCTAGCAAAATAATGATTAGCATTAATGACAATTATGGAAAACACATTATATAAAGTATATAGTCAGGTCCTACCCCATTTAAGATTCCTAACTATGGACATGAGGATTTTAAATTTACAAAGAAGTATTGAGTTCTGTTGCATACAACAGCAAAAAGATACCCAGGATCACACAAAAATAAATGCATTGACATTTAATGTTCTTACACTTGCAATGTAAAGAATAGAATAGGCTCTTGTAGTTTCCTTTTTAAAAAATTTCCTTTAATAAATTGCCAACTACTGTGTAGTCCAGATGGTAGTTTGGTATCTCAATGTAAAAGAACGTGTCAAATGCCATGAAAATTGGGAGAGAGCACAAAAAAAAGGATGCTTTCTGGACAATCCAGGCAAGAACAGTGTCTCTTTCACAATAGTGACAAAAAAACAAACAAACAAACAAAAAAACCTTTTAAAGAAAGATTCCGTATATAGAAATGTTATTGTTTATTTCATTATAAGGTGTACCATTTGACAAAGCAATGATGCCAGAAAGTTTCTATTCCTTAGGAGGAGATATCTTTGTCCTTTCTCAAGAGAATAAGAAAAAAGAACAAGACACAATGCTTTTGAGTGTTTACTGCTAACACTGCTTAAAAAGCACTCATAGTCTTATTAGATGACACAAGAACAGACTCAGTTTTATATTGAAGGTAAGAGTGAGTCACTTATTGATGTTTAAGATCCATCAAGACTTGCAGGTAAATTGAAACTCTTGACAGATGACCTTGAAACAATGCAGTGTACAATGATATTTCTCTACCACCAAGAAAAGACATTTTGACAGCAAAAAATGGTGATCAGATCTAGAAGTCATATTTTTTTGTTTTGTTTTATTTTGTTTCTTTTTTATTCTCTTAAATAATTTGGAATACAGGACTTAGCACAGAGGTCACATATTTGCTAGGGCTATTAAGGAGTCCTGGTATCGCGCTGTAGGATAACCAGAAGTTATTCAATATGTTTTTAAGGAAAAATAAGTGATAAAATTTATTAAGAATTCAATTTAGAATTTTTTAACAAATATCTCAAAATTTTGCAGGGAAAATTATTCAGTGGATCTTCATTGCCATAGCTAATAAAAATGGAGAAAAATAAATAGCGGTTAGCATAAAAAGTAGCTGATGTAAATGCATGATAATATTATCAGTTACTTCCTCAGCTAATACTCTCTTGGGTCATGTTACCAGAATTAAACAATGCTGGGAGACAACAAACAAGATGGTGGATAGGGTAGAAGTGCAGTAAGGAGCTCCATCAGCAATAACACAGACTACTGGACGAAGCAGGTTCAGGGGATGGTCCCAGAACTCCAAACTACATATAAAGGATAATTTAGACATTTCAAGGCTGCAGTGGAATTTTTAGTGGGAACAAGAAATCTAGTGCTTTCAGGGATCCACCAGGTTCAGTGTCTCCCAGAGAGGCCATCTTGGGCAAGACTGAGTGGGAGAAGGATCAGAGCAGCCACAGAAGCCTGACCGATCCACAGAGATAAAGGTGTGGACATTATTATTATTATTATTATTATTATTATTATTATTATTATTTTGTATCTATTCATTGGTCTCTTGCTGTCTGTGCATCTCCATTTTGGTGACTAGAGGAGGTGCCTGAGTGAGGGGTCACCCCGCCCTCACCCCTGGAGGATTCTACTACGGATGTGCACAGATTTCCTCAATATTTACAGGAAGAGTTGCCACTTAAAACCAAATGACTGTACAAAATGGCCACAGCCAACTCTGAAATGCTTATCACTAGGTAAAAGGTCTGAACAGGGGTTGTGAACCAGAACAGGCAGACAAAAAAGGAAACAGGTGGAAAATTAAATCCTGAGATATGTCATAACGACCAACAGTGGCATCTTGAAATTTCTCAGACAACCTTGAGAGCAAGAAGCCAAAAGAGAACATTAAAATGATACTCATGTTAGGATACAGATTTTTTTTTTCTCTCTATTCCCTTTTTTCTGAGATTATAGACTATAGCATTCAATCTGTCTTTTTTGTGTGTGTGCCATTGCTGTTTAGTTTTTGTTTGTTTTTTGTTTTTTTTTTTGTCCCCTTTTTACCTTAGGGAGCTCTTTCTTGCCCTACATTACCCAATAAAAGACAGCAATTGCTGTCATATAGTCAAGCTACAATCACAATTTATAAAATCCCACAATCCAGGCAGCTGCCATACACCAGGTAGGCAGCCAACACATCAGCAATGATATCATTCGTTCCATGGCCTCTTCTGAACCTGACTTGAACCTCTGAAAGTTCTCTGTCCATGTATGCTTACAGCCATTTCTGTATTACCTTTAGTAAAACTTGTACTTCTTCATTTCTACCATTTGCTTTAGCATCTCTACACTGGAAAGCAAGTTTCAGAGTCTATTCTTATATCCATGGTGGTCTTTTCCTTGTTTCTTGTCTTCTTAGTGACATTTTGCTTTCTTCCCGTATGATGTTCTTGATGTCATCCCACAACTCTTCTGGTCTTCCGTCTTTAGTGTCTAATGTATCAAATCTGTTCTGCAGATGATTTGTAAATTCAGTTGGGATATATTCAAGGTCATGTTTTGGCTCTCATGGACTTGTTTACATTTTCTTCAGCTTCTATCTGAATTTGTATTTGAGCAATTGATGGTCAGTTCCACAATCTGCCCCTGGCCTTGTTTTGGCTGATGATATGGAGCTTTTCCACCTTATCTTTCCAGAGATGTAATGATTTCTGTGTGTTCCATCTGGTGAGGACCATGTGCATAGTCGTCTTTTATGCTGTCTACAAAAGGTATTTGAAATGAACAAATCATTCATTTTGCAGAATTCTATTATGTAATCTCTAGCATCATTTCTATCACCAAGCCATATTTTCCTACAACTGATCCTGTCTCTGTGTTTCCAACCCTGTGGTTAGCAGTCCACTGTTGATCTTACAATACCACATCTGGACTCCATCTATGAAAGTAATTAGGTTTTATTGCTTTAAACATTCTTTCCCTCAATGTACTATAAGGTACCCTCATGGTGTAGTGGGTTACATGTTGGGCTGCTAACCACAAGATCAACAGTCAAGTCCATGAGGAGCTCCATGAGAGAAAGATGTGACTTTCTGTTCCCGTAAAGATTTACAGCCCTGGGAACTCTATACAGGTTAGCTATGAGTCAGAACTGACTTCACAGCACATAACTACCACCACCACCATTACTATAACTAAAATACTTCCAACTAAACCCACACAAAGATTAAAAGAAAACATTTTTTTCCCGTAATATAAGTTGACAAATTAGTCCAAAATACTTTGATCTAGATTGAGGTGGGAGGCACAAAGCACATTTTTATAATCCCAGCCAACACTAGAAAGCCCAACAATATTTCATTGTATTTCGAATAACTTCTGGTGGCAAAGTTTCCTCTTAGTTGTCATGACAATATTCACATCCTTTACAATGTGGAAGCAATTAGAGAGTACCGGGGAGATTAAGAGGGGGAAGAAGAAAGAAATGAAAACTTCTAGACAAAGGTGTTGATTTAAGATAATTAAGGTGAAATAAAGACTAATACATTTTGATCAGTTCTGGGTTTAAAAGTTTTGAAAATTGTTCTGCTTCCACTACACTTCCCATTGATTAAGGAAACAACCTGGCCTCAAAATGATGGTTATGTAATTGAAGAAAACTGTGAAAAAGAGCATACATTAAGATATGATTTCCCATTTTATATTGTTATCTTTCCACTAAATCTGCTATAATTGTACATTATAAGGCAAAAGTTCAGAGGTATAGCTTATGCTATAAAAAGGGTATTTATTTCAGAAGTGATGTAAGTGAAAGCTTTATTCCAATATGATAGTTGTTGTTAGGTGCTATCTCGTTGGTGCAGACTCAGAGTATTCCTATAAAGAACAAAATGAAACACTGCCCAGTCCTGTGTCAGCTTCACAACTGTTGTTGTTTTTGAGCCTGTTGTTTCAGTCACTGTGTCAGTCCGGCTTGTTGATGATTTTTCTCTTTTTTGATGATCCTGTACTTTACCAAGCATGATGTCCTTCTCCAGAGACTGGTCCCTCCTGACAACATATCCAAGGTATATAAGATGAATTCTTACCATCCTCACTTCTAAGTAGCATACTGGCTGTACTTCTTCCAAGACAGATTTGTTCATTCTTTTGGCAATCCACGGTATATTTAATATTCTTCACCAATACCATAACTCAAAGGCATCAATTCTTCAATCTTCTATATTCATTGTTCAGCTATTAGATGCATATGAGGTCATTGATATGATAGTAAAACAACTAATTGCAGTATATTTTTATCCACTTATATTTCATAATTAGATTTAGGTTATAAAGAAATTAGAAATTACATCAGCATTAATAGCCACTTTTGATGATAAGAATAACAATAACATCATTACTTGTTATCACTTGACTTTTGGCAACTTTTACCTTAATGAGAGAAATGTTGTTGTTGTTAAGTGACATTTAGTCAGTTCCAACTCATAGTGACGCTCTATAGGGTTTCTAAGGAGCTCTAGTAGCGTAGTGGTTACAAATTAGGCTGCTAACATCAAGGTCAGCAGTTAGAAACTACCAGCTGTTCTGCAAGACAAAAATGAGGCCTACTACTCCCATAAAGATTTACAACCTTGGAAAATCTGTACAGGGTTGCTATGAGTTGGACCCGACTACACGGCACATAACAATAACAACATATTATTTCTGAGGAGCAGCTGGTGGATTTGAACTGCCAGCCTTGTAGTTCAAATCAACCTTGAAGTCTGGTGCATTATTCTGCAATGACAAACCAGGACTCCAGTGAGAATAATAGGTCCTAGAAATTCATACTTTCATGTCTTTTCATTTTTCCCTCCTGTTATAAAACTATTCTCTTAAAAAACTTGTTATTGATTGATTTTATAGTATAAGTTGTTAATATGAAAATTGACTTTCCCTCTTTTAGATTGGCTTTGTATAACCTAGAAAAAATTATTCAAATAAAGGAGCCTGGAAGGTATTTATAAAATATAGCATTGTTTAATTCTTTCTTTAAAAAAAGTTTTTATTGTGAGTTGAATGAAAGATTACAGGGCAGATTATCAGTTTCACATTCAACAAATCATACATCTTGTTTCATTACAATGATTATCATCCCCTCCATGTACCATCAGTTAGCAGTACTTCTCTCTATTCACTTAGCTCTTTATTTATTTATTTTTTAAAACACTTAGGCATATATGGAGTCCTGGTGTGGCACTGTGGGTTAATGCACCAGACTGCAAAGCTGTTTGAATTGCAAGGTTGGTGGTTCAAGCTCACCAGCTGCTCCTCGGAAACCCTATACAGGGTCGCTATGGGTTGGAACCAACTCAACAACAACAACAACAACAACAGGCATATTTGATAATTTACACCACCAAAGGGCACATTCTGCAAGTCTGCCTCCTGGCCACCAGCTCTCAGTCCCTCTCTTCCCATGAATCTAGAGTCCTCAGAGGCTACCTCTCTCCATGCCCCTTCTCTGCCTCCATCTCTGGTGTTGCTGCTTCTTTGGATAAAGTCTTGCATTCTACTTGTGTTCTTCTCCCTTGATGGTCCTAGGGTCCTTTTTTTTCTGGACTATAAGATGAACTACTCCCCCATTTTTATACAAAACTTCTACCTTTACAATTGAGACAGTCACAATTAGTCATGATAACTATTACTCACTATTGAGTCATAGGAATTTTATCCCCATCTCTTTTAACCAGACCCATCTAGACAAGATGAAAACTTTTTAGCGGGGACTCTTTCTCCCCCCCACACTCTTAAACTAAACTCCTCTTGAAACCTTGTAAGCCAGTCACCTTTATCACCCCCTCATTTTAGGTAGCCAATGTCTAAGTTACCCATCCCTGTCTACCCTATGTACAGAGAGGATAGAATTGATACTTGATGTGAAGACTCCTTCACTCTCTGTTGGTATTTAGAGTTATAAAGAAATTAGACCTCCATGAGTATAGGTCAAGTTCATTAAATTGTACCAATCTACCCTCATTTCCTTTATCAAAAAAAATTTTTTTTTTTTTTTTTTTAATCTTCCTCTAGTCGAGGTTTCCACCATTCGTCTCTGTTTGTCATACTGTAGTGGCTTGTGAGTTGCTGTGATTCTGAAAGCTATGCCACCAGTATTTTAAATACCAGCAGGGTCACCAATGGTGGACAGGTTTCAGACGAGCTTCCAGATGAAGACAGACTATGAAGGAGTGACAAACTACTTCTGAATAGTTAGTCACTGAAAACCTTATGAATAGCAGAGAACACTATCAGATATAGTGCCACAAAATGAACCACTCAGGTTTGAGGGCACTCAAATGTGACTGGGGAAGAGCTGTCTCCTCAAAGTAGAGTTGACCATGATGACAAGAATAGAGTAAAGCCCATGGGAAAAAAGCCCACAGGACCTTCATTTGCTGATGGAGCTCAAGTCATAATGAAGAGAAATAGTTGTAAACATCCATTGAAAATCAGAATGCAGTGTGAATCTGGGAAAATTGGAAGTTGTCAGAAATGAATTGGAACACATAAACATCGATATCTTAGTGAACAGAAATGGACTGGTATTGGACATTTTGTATCTGACAACCACATAGTTTACTGTGCCGGGAATGACAAATTGAAGAGGAATGGTGTTTCGTTCATTGTCAAAAAGAACACATCCAGATCAGTCATGAGGCACAACACTGTCTGTGATAGGATAATATATGTGTGCCTACAGGGAAGCCCAATTAATACCACTATTATTCAAATTTACACACCAATCACTAAAGCCAATGAGAACAAAATAGAAGAATTATATCAACTTCTTCAATCTGAGATTGATCAAACATGCAATCAAGAAGTATTGACCATAACCAGTGATTGGATCGCAAAGGTTGGGAGCAAAGAGGAGGGATCATTAATTGGAAAATATGGCCTTGGAGATAGACATGATGCTGGAGATGACATTATAGAATTCTGCAAAACCAATGATTTGTTCATTTCAAATACATTCTTTAGATAGCATAAGAGACAACTATACACATGGACCTCACCAGATGAAATATATAGAAATCAAATTGACTACATCTGCGGAAAGAGACAAATGGAAAAGCTCCATATCATCAGTCAAAACAAGGCCAGGGGTAGATTGTGGAACAGACTATCAATTACTCATATGCAAATTCAAATTAAAGCTGAAGAAAATGAAAACAAGGCCACAAGAGCCAAAATATGACCTTGAATATATCCCACCTGAGTTTACAGATCATCTGAAGAACAGATTTGATACATTAAACACTAAAGACTGAAGACCAGAAGAGTTGTGGGATGATATCAAGAACATCATACATG
>NW_006408946.1:594146-596259 GCF_000296735.1 Chrysochloris asiatica | reverse complement strand
TAGTCACTGGAGAAGGATATTATGTTTGGTAAGGCAGAGGGTCAAAGAAAGAGGAAAACCCCAAGTGAGATGGATTGAGAAAGTGGCAGCAATAATGGGCTCAAGTGTAGCAATGATTGTGAGTTGGTCCAGGACCAGGCAGTGTTTAGTTCTGTTGTTAACAGGATAGCTATGAGTCGGTACTGACTCAATGGCACCTAACAACAACAGCAACAACCTCAAGGTCAATGGTTAGAACCAACCAATGACTCTGCAGGAGAAAGGTGAGGCCTTTTGCTCTCATAGAGTCACAACTTCAGAAACCCTATAGTTCTACTTTGCCCTAAAGGATTGTTATGAGTCACAGTTGACTAGATGGCAATGGATAAGGTAAGGTAAGGTAAGACCCAGATTATGAGCATAACTCTGCAGGCTATTTGCAGTCTGGAGGAGGTTTCTTGGACTTTTAGAAATGCTTCTGTCTTTGTGTATCCTTAGTGTCCTATAGAGAGGGTTAGGGATCAAAGAGAAATATAAAAAGCACAAAGAGAAGGGAAAAAAACTATTTTTAGAGTAAAAAAATTTTATTTAGAGTTGCTTTCAAACTATTGTTAAATTATTAGGTATAATGATAATATTTTCTCAAAAGAGATTTGTGCTGAAGTATATAGAAAGGAAATGACAGACTGAGATTTGCTTCAAAGTAATGCAATGGGGATTGGATGTCAGGAAGTGGGTGTATAGGTGAAACCTGAGTGTCCGTATGATGGCAGTTGTTGAAGGTGTATGGTGGGTGCACAGGGGTTTGCTGTTCAGTGTTCTCTACTTTTGCATATGTTTGAACACTTCTAAAATAAAGAGTTTTAAAAAAATCAAATCAATACTTAAATACACAATAAGAATTTATTAAATTGCTTTCAGAAACTGTAGTCTTTATGGGTTTTGTGGCATTCCAATCAATTTTACAAACCTGAACATAACTATTTGTAAAAGTTATAATAGAAATATCTTAGAAATACAGCCTTCATTTGGGACTAGTTCAATTACAAACTGGTGCTTTAAAATCATTACAATCAAATGGTTCTACAACTGAAATAAAATGAATCTAAGTAGATGTGCAGCTTGGGAAGTTTGCTATTATTGGCATTCATTCAGAGAATCTCTGCATTATGGCTGACTCACTAAACAGAGAGGAAGGGAGAACTGAGTAAAACCAGCTGTTTACAAAAAGTGGAGTACAGAATTGGATTAATTCCTAGATTGTTGTTATTGTTGTTGTTAAGTGCCGTTGAGTTGGTTCTGACCCATATAGGGTTTCCGAAGAGTGACTGGTGAGCTTGAACTGCTGATATTACAGTTCAATGCAGAAACTGCATTGACTAACATTGCCATACCAGAACTCCAATTCCTAGATTAGGTAATACTAAAATTCCCTAAAATACTAGGAATAAATTAATTCTTAGATAAGGGAAATACTAGAGGACAATGGTTAGAAAGAAACCTTTTGTTTTTTCTGGTTTTCTGTACAAGATGTTATACTGGTTCTATGGAAAGTGAAGTCATTTATTTCTCCCCATTAGTTCACTGACAGAAGACAATGACTGCACATTTGTCATTTATGTAAAGTAAAATGTTAGAGGTATATACAAATATAACTCATATTTTCATATTCTTTCTATTAAAATTTTGTTGATTCTTGAGCTAACTACTCCCCAGTGTAAGAAAAGTACTTTTTCTCTGATCACAGCAGTGTTCAGAACCAGCAACAGCTGCTTCCTAATTACTGCACTCTTCTCCTCAGATCATGTCCTCTAAAAAAGAGGTAAAAGTTCACTTAACGAACATTGATCCCAAACAGAAACCTTTCAGAAGAAAGTTCTTTTCATGGAGCGTCCTTCTCAGGCATACAAGACCCATAAGGAAATCTCAGAAAACTTTAAAACCTTTTGTGTGGAAATGTTTCAAACTTGAACAAGTGTTTCAAAATAAGAAGATTATAAAGCATACATGGATTCACTTTAACCAGATTCACCTATTATTCATATTTTACATTGTTTGCTTTATATTTGCATGTGCTTTTTATATATCTATCTGCATATGTATCTGTTCATATCTTTATCACTTGTGGGTAAAA
>NW_006408946.1:582862-593521 GCF_000296735.1 Chrysochloris asiatica | reverse complement strand
GGCAGTGTTTCGTTCTGCTGTGCATAAGGTCACTATGAGTCAGCACTGACTCAGTGGCACCTAAAAACAACAACACATTTAACACACAACACATTTAACATACAACATATTTAACAATATTAAGGATTTCCTTTTATATAAATAACCACCATATAATTTTCAATTTCATTAAACATAATATCGAAATAATATTTTTATTGAATCTACCAATTTTACCCTTTGACACAATAACATCTTTTTTTATTGTTGTTTTTTAACTTTTCATTGTGAATTGGGTGAATACAATAAAGCACTTTTTCTTCTCCAATATGGGATATGGACTAGGATTGAAAATTGTTCTTAGTTATCAGTTATCATTAATATTCTTTTATTTGGAACAATTTCATGATCTTTCTAATGATTTCATTCAGGGTATACCTTACTGGCTAAAATATTACAGAAGTGATGTTGTGTCCTCTTCAAAGAATCTGGAAGCACATGATGTCGATTTCCCTTCATTGGTGATGTTCATTTTGATCACACACTCAAGGTGTCGTATTAATTCACTGTGTAGTTGCTACAGTTTCATCCTTTTAACTAAGCAGTCTGTAGGAATTGCTTGAAAACCATACAAATATTCTATTCCTGACAAAATTTCCCTAATATTTATCATCCATTGATGACACTTGCCTGAATCAATCTTTGTAAATTATCTAACTCCAGGCCTTCTTCCACACTACACTCAGTATCCTACCATAAACAAGAGCCCTCCTTTCTCTTCCATTTATTCCTTATTAGTATGAGCACATACATTCCTATTTCAAAACTGTTTCTAATTCATTACGGTACTTAATTATCTTGGCAGTCATATTGTCCCAGGTTTGGCCAATGTCAGTCCCTTCAAGCTGACCCTGATTTTTTGTTTTTATTTTGTTTGTTTTCCCAACATTCCCTTTACTTCTGACACAACAAAATGTCCAGACTAATCATCTGCTTATTCTGCTCCACCCTTGTAACCAGCCATTTCTCTAACAAGCCTTGTTTCCTTTTAGTGAGGAATATTAGACACCAAAATAGGCATGGTAAGTATGTCCATTTCTACGTGGTACCTTTATGTTTAGTTGTCTTTAGTGTCTAGAGCCAGGAAATATATGCATAGAGATGTAATCATACACACATACATAATGTATATGTGTATTTACGTATGTCTACTCAAGGAACTCTCTGGTAGCATAGTGGTTATGAATCAGGCTGCTAACCTCAAGGTCAGCAGTTCGAAACTACCAGCTGTTCCGTGGGAGAAAGATGAGGCTATCTGCTCCCATAAAGATGTACAGCCTCGGAAACCCTGTACAGGGTCACAATGAGTTGGAACCGACTCCACGGCACATAACCACCACCACCACCCTTTATTCATATACATATTCTCGAAACCATGAATTCACACTGAGGCCTTTGATTTCAATTCATCCTCACAGGGTTCTTTCTTGTCTTTCTCACTTGTATAATTGAGGGTCTTTTCTTTCATAGTAAGGAGCCCTGATGCCTCTGTGGGTTAGACTCTGGGCGGTTGGCAGATCAAACCCACCAGCTGCTCCACTGGAGAAATATTTACAGTCTTGTGGGGAAAAAAATCTGGCAATCTGCTCCAATAAAGACTGATGATGATGTTGTGCCGTGGAATAGGTTCTGACTCAAAGAGACCCTGCATAGGGTTTCTAAGGCTGCTCTGGTATGTAGTGGTTACGAAACTACCAGCTGATTCGCAGGAGAAAGATGAGGCTTTCAGTTCCCATAAAGATTACAGTTTTGAAAACCCTACAGGGCAGCTCTCATGTCACATGGGGTCCCCATGAGTTGGAATCAATATTTTGAGATACAATTTAAACTTGAAACTAAAACTACTCCCAAGGTCACCTTTCAGATAAAAAACAGATTGGCTCATTATAAAAACATTATCACTATTGCAGGACTGTAGTTCTTTTAAAAATCATCTATGACTAATCAAAGCCAAAATAAGTAGGTAAGGGAAGAGGGGGCAGGGAAACTAGATTAATGGAAACAGAACCACCAGAATAGAAATAATGAGAATGTTGACACACTGTGAAAACTATAACCAGTCGCTGAACATTATGTATAGAAATGTTTTCATGGGAACCTAAATTTCTGTGGAGAAGCCCTAGCAGCACAATGATAAAAGTGCTTGCCTGCTAACCTAAAGGTGGGCAGTTTGAGCTCTCCAGCAGCTTTGCAGTAGAAAGATATGGTAGTCTGTTTTCCAGCCTTGGAAATCCTACAGGGTGGTTCAGCTCTACCCTATAGGGCAGCTATGAGTCAGAATTGACTCCTCTGGCAAGCGGGTTTACTCTTGGTTTAATTTGTTGTACACTTTCACCAAAAATAAAATAAAATATTATTTTTAAAAAAGAAAGATTTACGGTCTCAGAAACACTATATAGGGTCACTATAAATCAGAACTGAGTCAGTGGCAGTGGGTTTGGATATGGTTCTCTTTTACAGTTAGAACGCTAGATCCTAACAATACATTCGTTCATTTGTTTAAACCTATAATGCATTGGTAGCGTAGTGGTTACGAATTGGACTGTAAACCGCAATGTCAGCAGTTCGAAACTACCAGTGGTTCCGAGGGAGAAAGATGAAGCGTTCTGCTCCCGTAAAGATTTACAGCCTCGGAAACCCTGTGAAGGGTTGTTATGAGTCGGAACCGACTCCACGGAACATAACAACAACAACAACAATAAAGCATTGGTGCTGTAGGATAAAGCACGGGGCCTAGAAGTCAGTTTGAGCCATAAGGTTGGCTGTTTAAACTCACCAGTGGCTCCTTGGAAACCCTATACAGGGTTGCTATGAGTCAGAACCATCTGTACGGTACTTAACAACAACAACATAATGCATTTTAAAAGTTTCAAAATTGCTTTGCCCTGACCTCCTAAAATAGATAGCTTATTGTTGTTGTTAAGTGTTATCCAGTCAGTTCCAACCCATTGTTGTTGTTAAGTGCTGTCGAGTCGGTTCCTACCAATAGCGACCCTGTATATTTCCAAAGAACAGCTGGTGAGCTTGAACCGCCAACCTTGCCGTTCAAATTGACTTTGCAGTCCGGAGCATTAACCCACAGCGTCCAGATAGATTTTTTTAAAATGTGTCTTCAGGGTTTTGTTTTGTTTTGTTTTTAGTACTCTCTTCACCCTATGCCCTAACCAAGACTGAGGGTATGTAGTCAAATACTATACATTACTTGGATTCAGTTCCATCGGGAGCGGGAGCTGAGAGCTGGCCCCAGAGAGCCCTGAGCAGTCCCATGTCCGCAGGAGCCTTGGAGGAGCCGCAGCTGCCACAGCCCGCCTGTCAACATCTCCAGGAGCAGCCAGGCAGAGAGCATGCAGCCACTCCCCAGCCCCCGCCCTCTGCATGCAGGGGGCCCCAGAGGCCTCACACCCGCGAAATTGTAGGTCATCGCAAGGAAAGTCACCGCAATGAAGGTTCTAAGAACAGTAAAATGGTTCAGTGTAAGGAATGGATATAGTTTTAACAGTAATGATACCAAGGAAGATGTATTTGTACACCAGACAGCTAGAAAGAATAACCCCAGGAAGTAACTTCGTAGTTCAGAAGATGGAGAGATTGTGGAGTTTGATGTTGTCGAAGGAGAAAAGGGTGCGGAGGCAGCAATGTTACAGGCCCTGGTGGAATCCCAGTACAAGGCAGTAAATATGCGGCAGACCATAACCGTTATAGACATTACCAACCTCGTAGGGGTCCTCCACGCAATTACCAGAAAAATGACCAGAATCTTGAAAAAAGGGATCGGACAGTGCTCGCGAAGGCCAGACCCAGCAGGCCCAACCACAGACGAAAGTTCCCACTTTACTACATGCAGAGGCCCTATGGGCACCCACCACAGTAGTCCAATGCCCGGACAGGTGATGCAGGGTACTCACAACCACTGTGTAAGAGAACAAGTTACACCAGTGAGACAGAATATCTACGGGGTTATAGACCACGACTTCACAGAGGCCTTTCTCATCAAAGACGACCTAGAGAGAACAGCAGTAAAGGCAAAAGGAAAACCAAGATGAGACCTAAGGTACCACAGGAGATGCCTGGTAAGTCCTAATCCCCAAGATGGCAAAGAGACAAAAGCAGCTGATCCACTGCTGAGAATTCTTCCACTCCCGAGGCTGAGCAGGCTGGATGAGTAAATGCTGGGTTACCATCTCCACTAACATCCAGTTTAGCCATCCAACAGGAAGAATATGATATTCCAATAAGAAATGAACAAATGATGGGAGCTGAAGACCTTAAGTGCTTGCTGTTTGCCTGTTGACCAGATAAATTATCTATGCAGCACAGGGTTTTATTGTTTTTACCTAAATATGTCTCTTTTCGATAATGAAAGCATGTTTCTTTAAAAGCCTGGTTTTTTTCAATACACCTTTATTGTTGCTGTTGTTATTAAGTGCCGTCAAGTCAATTCTGACCTATAGAGACCTGTATAGGGCTTCCAAGGAGCTGCTGGAAAGCTTGAACCACAGACTTAGCAGTTCAAACCAACTTTGCAGTCCGGTGTATTATTAGCCCACAGGGACACACCAGGACACTCAGTACACCATTAAAGGTTTTTAAATTGTTTCATATCTAGTCAAGCTGAGATTTTTAATAACCTCATTTTTAATTTGTAATCAAAGTTTACAAATTGATTTTTTTTAAGGTCAACAAATTGCAAGCACCTATTAATAAAGGTCTTAATTAAAAATAGAAAAAAAGAAAAATAAATTCTTGGATTTGTCTTCTACCCCCACAGTGTTTATGTTGTGGCTGTTGCTGTTGTTGTTAAGTGTCTTCTAGTAGGTTCCCACTCATAATGACCCTGTATAGAATTTCCGAGGAGGAGTTGGTGGGTTTGATCCTCTGACTTTGTGGCTAGCAGTCCAATGCTTACCCTATGAGTTGGAATCCACTCAGTCGCAGTGCATTTGGTTTGATTTGCTTGCAGTGAAGTTATGATATATATGAGACTAAGTCAAAAATTATTCGCATTCTGACTCTAGAATTTATTTTAATAAAGTTTCAGAAAAAGCAAATAATCATTTTTTTTGGCATAATCTCCTTGCTTTTCACTTTGTCAATCTGTCAACAAGCTTTTGTATTCCCTTATTAAAAAATGTTTTAGGCTGAGCTACAAGCCACAACTGTACCAATGTCTTCACTTCTTCATCAAAGGTGAATCTTCATCCTCTAAGGGCTGCTTTCAGTGGAGCAAACAAGTGAAAGTCTGGTAGAGCAAGATCAGGATTATAGGGAGACTGCTTGAATGCCTCAAAGTGAAGTTTTTGCAAAGTGTCAACCGTGTGGGTAGTGGTGTGAGGATGTGTATTGTCATATAAAATCACAACGCTCTTGGATAGCATGCTTTTAATGTGAAGTTTAGGCTTTAGCTCTTCAGTGAGCATCTCACTGTAATGAACACTGATGATTGTTGAACCTTTTTCCTGATATTGTTTCAATATTGGCCCTTGAGAATCCCAGAAAACTGTAATATCAATTTTCCAGCTAATGGTTGACTTTTGAACTTTTTCTTGGTCATCAATTGAGGATGTTTCTATTCCATACTCTGCCATTTATTCTCAGGCTCATAATGAGGAATCCATGTCTTGTCACCAGTAATGATATTTTTTTAAAGAAAATTTTATCTTCCTTTGAGCATCAGTCCAGATTTTGTTTGCAGATGTCCATGTTCACACAGGCACGACAGTGACCTTGAATGGAAAGCACTGACAAAACAGTGCAGCTAACATAAGTTTTAATATAACTGGAGCATGGATAACTTTTTACTTACCCTAATATTCTAACTGCTGTGGGCTAATGCGTCAGACTGCAGTCATTTGAACTACAAGGTCATTGGTTCAAGATCACCAACTGCTTCTTGGAAACCCTATAGAGGGTCGCTATGGGTCGGAATTGACTCGACAGCACTCAACAACAACAACATATTTTAACTATAATTGTGTTTATTTGTTCCTGTTTCTTTTAATTTCATTTTTTCCTAATCCCCATCCTTCACCATACTCAATCTGTATGCTGAGTAAATAATCCAAGAAGTTGGATTACATGAAGAATGTGGCATTAGGATTGAAGGAAGATTCATAACAGCCTGCGATATGCAGATAATACAACCTTGCTTGCTGAAAGCAAAGAGGATTTAAAATACTTCATGATAAAGATCAAAGCCTACAGCCTTCAGTATGGGTTGCACTTCAAAATGTAAAGAAAGAAGTAAACAAACAAACAAAAACTTACCACTGGACCAATAAATAGCATCAAGATAAATGGAGAAAAGATTGAAGTTTTCAAAGACCTCATTTTGCTTGGATCAACCATTAACACTCATGGAAGCAGAAATCAAGTGTATTGCATTAGGCAAATTTGCTGCACAAGACCTCTTTTAAGTGTTCAAGAGCAAACATGTCAGTTTGAGGATTAAGGTATGCTTGACCCAAGCCATGGTTTTTCAATAGCCTCTTATGCATGGGAAAATTGGACAATGAATAAGGAATACTGCAGAAGTTATGGTGTTGGAGTATGAGTCTAGGAAAATTGAAAGTTGTTAACAAATGAAATGGAATGCATAAATATAGATATCTTAGGCATTAATGAGATGAAATGGACTGGCACTGGTCATTTTGAATCTGACAATCATATGGCTTACTATGCTGAGAATGACAACTGAAAGTGAAATGGCGTTTCATTCATCATCAGAAAGAGCAATTCAAGATTTATCTTGAAGTACAATGCTATTTGTGACAGGATAATAACACCAGCATTGTTTCTATCACCAAGAACATATTTTCTAACCATTGATCCTTTCTCTTTGTTTCCAAGTTTCACATTCCAATAACCAGTGGTTATCAATATATCTTGATAGCATGTTTAATTAATTTCAGACTGAAGAAGTTGAAGAGATCTTCATCTGACATTAGTGGCTGGTGCACACATTTGAATAATAATAGTAATAGCTGGTCTTGCTTGTTTGTTGTTGTTGTGCCATCGAGTTGGTTCCAACCCATAGCGACCCTGTGTAGGGTTTCCTTGACTTGAACTGCCGACCTTGCAGTTCAAACGGCTTTGCAGTCTGGTGCATTAACTCACAGCGCCACACCAGGACTCTTGTAGGAGTATGGATATTATCGTATCACAGACAGCAATGTACTTCAAGATAGATCTTGAAATGTTCTTTATGAAAATGAACGTGATGCCATTCCTCTTGAATTTGTCATTCCTGGTATTGTAAACCATATGTTTGTCTGATATAAAATGGTTCTTACCAGTCCCTTTCAACTAACTAATGCCTGGGACAATGATATTTATGAGTTCCATATCATTTTTTTTTTTTTAAGGTTTTTATTGTGGATTGAGTGAAAGTTTTCAGGGCACATCATCGGTTTCACATTCAAACATTCATATACTTTGTTTCATTACATTGATTATAATCCCCTCCACATACCATCAGTTAACAGAGTTTCTCTCTATCCTCTTTAGCTTTTTTGGGGGGGAAAAACTTTGCCGTTTTGGAATTTACAATCTCGGCTTTTAGGGAAGGTTTTTACATTTATCTGTGGGTATCCAGGGCTCATGTATGGAATTACTAACCAGCATAACTGAATAATCAGATAAGGGACATTTTGCTATGTCTGCTAGGTGGCTAAAGTCTGATCCTCAGAGCCTATGGTTTGGACCATATCATTTTTGACAACTTTCAACTTTCCTAGATTCATACTTTGCACACTCCATATTTTGATTGTTAATGGATGCTTGCTACTTTTTCTTCTTGTTTTGTGTTGTCTCCCACTAGCAAATAAAGGTCTCGAAAGCTTTGCCCTATCCATGTTAATAAAGTCAAACTTTCCCATTTTTCTTACACAAATTGTAGCATACTTTTGATACTTTCTTGCACTTCCCAGCTATCTTTGTTCAGAGACTTTTTTATGTCATACAGTTTTGAATTTTAGTATCTATTTTGTAGCATCTGTTGCAGATGATCAGTGGATTTCCAAAATTCAAGAATTTATATGCATGTCTAATGACTGTATGAGCCTGAGTCTCATAGAAATTATGTAAGGCAGCATCTTGGAATCTGGCCTACCAGGGGTTCTAGGCACAGTGGCATAATCCCTTCATGGTAGATATGAAATAATTAAACAGTGAACCCCCAGGTGACCACAGCCAGGGAAATATTTTATAAAGTGACATAAAGAAGTAGCATTATCACCAATTATTCTTGCTCAGAAAGGGTATCTTTTTCAAGTCTGAATTAATATTTTCTCTCCAAAAGTCAGGGTAGTCTGTATAATGCTTCTCATTGTCACCGCAAAGCAGAGAGAAAGCACAGAAATATAAATGTGATCCTTCTCTGCATCCTCCCTGCCCCTCCCCGACATTTACAAAAAGAAAAAAATGAAAGCAATACAACTATAGACTCAGTTTGCAGCAATGAGTCTAGTGGCACAGTGGTTAAAGTACCCACCAGCAAACCAAAAGGTCCATGATTCAAATCCACCAGCCATTCCGTGGGTGAAAGATGTGGCAGCGTCTACTTCCATTTAGATTGACAACACTGGAAACCGTCTAAGCCCTCTTACTGTGTCCTGTGAAGCCACTATGAGGAGTAATTATCTAGGCAGTGAGTCAGTTTCTGTGTGTGCATTTGTGTGTGTGTGTGTGTGTGTTGAGAGACTGAATCTGCACAATGACAAATTAGGAACAGAATATGGTAATCAATACAACAGAAATAGATTTGCTAATGAAGCTATAGCTAAAGCCTGAACATACATCACGGAAGCTGAGAGATAGAGTCATTTCTGCAGGGAAAACATGGAATAGTGAAAAATGTACAAGTGTTTTGGAGTCAGACACATGTATACTTCATCTATGAGTCTTTGACTGTCCAGCCAAACCACTTTTCTGTATGTACAGAAGCTGCCAATTATTTGTGTGTGAAATCTAGTGGAAGTCGGGCCTCCTATAATGTAAACAAAAACAAAGGAACTGGCTCACCAAGGTCAGGCAGATTCTCTCTCGTCACACTCCTTCTGGAGCAAAGAACAGAGAGAAGCCACAAGCCACACATGTAGGGGCTCATGCTAATAGTGGCAAAAGCAGCAGTGACAACATTGTAAACAGACCTTCCTCTGACATTTTAAAAAGAATTATCTTTTACATGTGCTAGGAGTCCTGGTGTGGTGCTGTGGGTTAATGTGCTGGATTGCAAAGTTGGTTTGAACTTCAAGGTCAGTGGTCCAAGCTCACCAGTTGCTCCTCGGAGACTCTATATAGCATTGCTATGAGTCAGAACTGACCCAACAGAACTTCGGCAACCAAACACATAAACACAATTTTCCATAAATGCAGAAATGTAATCACATACGCAGTGTTTGTATTTTTATTCTTTCTATTTTTCCTTTTTGCTTGGGTCAATTAACACTCATCCTACCCCAATGCAGGCATTCTCTTCTGGTGAGACCTACGATAATGCTCTCACATAATTTTCAATATCAATAGAATATTGTTAGATATCATGCCCGAAAATGAATTCCTCAGGTTGGAAGGCACTCAAAATATGACTGGGGATGAGCTGCATCCTCAAAGTAGAATTGACCATGACAACAAGAATGGAATAAAGATTTCCAGACCTTCATTTGCTGATGGGGCTCAACATCCATTAATAATCAGAACATAAAATGAATGAAGCATTAATGTAGGAAAATTGGAAGCTATCAAAAATGAAATAGGATGCATAAAGAATGATATCCTATGCATTGTTGTTGTTGCTATTAGGTGGCATTGAGTTGGTCCTGATTCATAGTGGCCCCATGCACAACAGAACGAAATACTACCTGATCTTGTGCCATCCTTACAAATGTTGCTGTTTCCCATCACTGCTGCCACTGTGTCAATCCATCTCCTTTGGGGGGTCTTCCTCTGTTTCACTGACCGTTCACTTTACCAAGTTTGATGGCCTTCTCCAGGGACTCATCTCTCCTGATTACAAAATTGCTTAATGTGATCCATCATTTGATTTCTTGGCTGCTGCTTGCATAAGTGCTGATTGTGTATCCTAGGCATTAGTGAGCTGAAATGCACTGGTATTAGACATTTTGAATCAGATAATCATATGGTTTACTGTGCATGGAACAACAATTTGAGGTGTAATGGTGTTGCATTCATCATAAAAAAAAAAATTTCAAGGTATATAGTGAAGTACAATTCTCTCTGTGATAGGATAATACATATTTACCTACAAGGAAGGCCAGTTAAGACCACTAGCATTCAAATTTTCACTTCAACCATTAAAACCAGTCATGATTAAATTGGAGAATTCTACCCACTTCTTCAATCTGAAATTGATCAAACATGGAATGAAGATGTAATGACTTATTCATTGCAGATAAACAACCTGACAGAAGACACAGGAATCAAATTTACTACATCTGTGGGAAGAGATGGTAGAGAATCTCCATATTGAACCAAAACAAAGCTGGGCAAGGCTGTGGAAAAAATAACAATTGCTGATATACAAGTTTAGGTTGAAGCAGAAGAAAATTGAAACAAGTCTTTGAGAGCCAAAATATGACCTTGAACATATCTCACCTGAATTTA
>NW_006408946.1:575942-579567 GCF_000296735.1 Chrysochloris asiatica | reverse complement strand
GAGGATGGAGCAGGTCTAGTCAGTGTTTCATGCTGGCTTGCTTTGAGTCAGAACCCACTCTACCACATCTAACAACAATTTTCTTCTTATTGTATATTCATTCGTAAACACATACATATTCATATCTACACATATAAATATGTAGGTTTTTTCACTGTTTATTAAAGTGGGATTATGTTACAGATATTTCTCAGCATCTTTGTTTTTTTAATCAAAAAACTCATTGTGGACATCGCTCTAAAGACCAGGAGTGTCCTATTTATCTTTCTTAATGGTTGCATTATATTCTATTAATTCCACCATAATGTATTCAGCGATTCCCCTTAATGGTCATTTGTTGTTTGCATTTTTATTTCTATTATTAATAAATGCCATTACTAGAGCCAAGCTCTGTCCGCTTTTGCTTTTGTTCTTGCTAAGTGCTGTCAAGTCAGTTTCGACTCATAGCGACCCTGTATAGGGTCTCCAAGGAGTGACTGGTGGGTTTGAACCCTGACTTTTTGGTTAATAGTCTAGTGCTTATCCTATAGCACCACACCAGGACTACCTAGTCTTCCCTTTATTGCATCGCTCAGTTTTGCACCTAGTTCTTTAGTACAACATGGTCTATTTTTTTAAAAGACAGATAATAACTATAATTTGTGGAAGGATATCTATAATTTGTGGAAGGATACACATGGGGTTTCGTGTTCTCTGATATGCTTCTAATGAATAACTATTCTGCATATATCAAATCAGAATCTATTATTTGCAACCTGCCTACTACCTTAGATTTGCCATCCTAGTCTACATTTACTAATTGTATAAGCTCTGTAAATCCTTAGTTCCTTGAAAAGTTATGAGAATTTGAAAAAAATACACAGCGAGATATATACAATGTGTCTGGCACAATGCCTGACATATATAAGGCTCCCAACAAGTGGTTACAAGAGTCAGAACTGATAATAGTAGTTAATAATAGCAGTACAAACTCCTTTATATAACTAAGGGACCTTTCTCATTTCAGCATAAAGCTTCTAACAGTAAAGGACATGAAAAAAGACTATTGGAAGTCAAGGTGAGGATCGCAAATGGGAACAGGGTCAAGCCTTCACCACACTGTTAATGAGAAATAGGGTTATGCTCAGGGATATGTATTATACACGGCACTCCTTGGAAAGCCTATACAGGGTCCCTATTAGTTGGAACCGACTTGACGGCACTTAACAACAATGTGGTGTTGTGAAAGAAGTACAGCCAGAATTCCTTAGAAGCTGGCATGGTGAGACTTTGTCTTGCGTACTTTGGACATGTTATCAGGAGGAACCAGCTTCCTACAGACCCTAGGAGACAGTTTGACTCTGCCATATAGAGTCAGAGTCCAAAATCGACTCAACAGCACTGAATCAGTGCCATCCTCATAAGCACTGCACTGCTAACCACAAGGTTATACAGAAACCTCCTACAGGGCCAATCTGAGTCGGAACAAACTCAATGGCACTTAACAACAACAACAATTTATCTATTACAGAGCCCTGGCAGTGCAATGGTTAAGCACTCAGCTGCCAACCAAAAGACTGTCAGTTTTAACCCACCCAGAGTTTATGTGGAGAAAGACTATGTGATCTGCTCCCATAATGATTACACTAAGAAGCCCTATGGGACAGTTAGATTCGTCATATGGGATCACAGAGTCAAAAACCAACTCAATAACAGCTAACAACAAATGATCTATTACAATAGGTCACCATGAGTTAGAGCCAATTGGAGGATGAACAATAACAATAATCATTTATTTAGGATCCTGCATACTCATTCCATAGTGTGCATTCAGTCATCCTTATTTTGTTCTTTCCATGGTGATGATCAAATTTGGCATATCCTCCTGTTGTATTACAGAAACATCACAACAACATGAAAGCCACCACTCATCTGTCAGTATATAGTACTATAATGGCTTGCCTGTTGCTGTTATGCCTGAAGCTATGCCACCAGTATTTTAAATAACAGCAGGGTCAACCAAGGTGGTAGATAGGTTTTTAGCAGAGCTTCCAGACAAAGAGTAGGAAGATGGACAGGCAGACCTTATTATAACTTATTAATGGTTAGTCACTGAAGTCCTTATGAATAGTGTACAATTCAAAATGAGGAGAAACAGCTGCAAACATCCATTAATAATCAGACCATAGAATGTGCAAAGTATAAATCTGGGGAAATTGGCAGTTGTTAAAAATGAAACAGAACACATAAAGATTGGTATCTTAGGCATTAGAGAACTGAAATAGACTGGTATTGACCATTTTGAATTTGACAATCATATGGTTTACTATACCAGGAATGACAAATTGAAGAGTAATGATGTGTCATTCATCGTTATAAACAACATTTCAAGATCTATTCTCCCGAAGGAAAATGCTGTCGTGATAGGATAATATCCATATGCCTACAAGGAAGACAAGTAAATACCACAACTATTTAACTTTATGTACCAAACACTAAAACCAGTGATGATTAAATTGAATAATTCTGCCAACTTCTTCAGTCAGAAATTGATCAAACATGTTAAGATGCATTAACAATTAATAGTGATTGGGATTGGAAAGTTGGAAACAAAGAGGAAGGATCCATAGTTGGGAAAATGTCCTTAGAGGTGGAAATGATGCTGGAAATCGCATGATAGAATTTTGTAAGACTAAGTCCTAGTGTGGCGCTGTGGGTTAATGCATCAGATTGCAAAGTTGTTTGAACTGCAACATCAGTGGTTCAAGCTTACCAGCTGCTCCTTGGGAACCCTATACAGGGTTGCTATGTGTCAGAATCAACTCAACGGCACTTAACAACAACAACAATGGCTTATTCACTGCAAACACCTTTTTAAGCAACATAAAAGGTGTCTATTCACCTTGACCTCACCAAATGGAATGCACAGGAACCAAACTAACTACATATGTAGAAAGAGATGGTGGAGAAGCTCAATATTATTAGCCAAAATAAGGCCAGGGGCAGAATGTAGAACAAACCATTAATTGCTCATATGCAAGTTCAGTTTGAAGCTGAAGAAAAATTTTAAAAGTCTACAAATAAAATATGATCTTGAGTATATCCCACCTGTAGAGACCATTTCAAGAACAGACGTGATGCATTAAATACTACTGATGAAGAACAGAAGAGATGTGGGATGACATCAAGAATATCATAGAGAAAGAAAGCAAAAGGTCATTAAAAAGAAAGGAAATAAAGAAAAACAAAATTGGATGTCAGAAGAAACTCTGAAACTTGCTTTTGAATATGAATGGAAAAATGAGGAAGTCAGAGGACTGAACAGAATATTTCAAAGACCAGTTCAAGAGAACAAAGTAAAAAAAAAAAAAAGAGAGAGAGAGAGAATAAAGTAAAGTATTGAAATGTGTGAATGACTGAAATTAGAAAACCAAAAGATTTTCTCAAGCTAAAAGAACTGAAGAAAAAATTCAAGTCTTGTCTTGCAACATTGAAGGATTCTAAGGGCAAAATGGACAGTGAATAAGGAAGATCATAGAAGAATTGATGCCTTTGAGTTGTGGTGTTGGAGGAGAATACTGAAAGTGCCATGGACTACCAAAAGAACCAATAGATCGTTTTGGAAGAAGTACAACCAGAGTGCTCC
>NW_006408946.1:573638-575126 GCF_000296735.1 Chrysochloris asiatica | reverse complement strand
CAAAGTATGAAAGATGAAGTTTGGCCATCTTGGCCTCCAAGGACCACAATGGCTGCACTTCTTCCAACACTCTGTTGGTTCTATGGCAGCCCATGGCGCTTTCAATATTCTCCTCCAACACCATAACTCAAAAGCATCAATTCTTCTACAAGCTTCCTTATTCACTGTCCAGCTTTCACATGCATACAAGGCTATTGAAAATACCATGACTTGGGTCAGGCGCACCTTAGTCCTCAAGTTGACACAATGGACTCAAGCGTGGCAACAATAGTGAGGTTGGCCCAGGATCGGGCAGTGTTTCGTTCTGCTGTGCATAAGGTCGCTATGGGTTGGCACCAACTCAATGGCACCTAACAACAACAATATGCTCACCTTGGAATGGTCAACCATTCAAGATCAAAAGGGCAACATTTACCTAAGGACAAAGTTGAGAATGGTTGGGAAAGAGAGTAGAAAAGAAATAAGAATCACAGAGTGGAAGTGGGATAATTATTATTCTATGGAGGGGATTGCAATCACTGAGAAGAAACAAAACACGCAATTTGGATTTGTTGAATATAAAACTGGTTATCTTCTCTGTAAACGTACACTCAATTCACAAGTTTCCCAAATAAATGAATAAAATTACCAATTGACACAAAAGGAAAATGTATGTATTTCTTTGATTTTTTCTTTGCCATATAAGGCTGTGTTTGAAATAGCTATTTCAATGAAAATAATGTCTACATTTAGATGTTGATATTTTAGGTGGGTCATAAAATTACAATTTTCTCCAATAGTGAGCATATGTTGACAGTGCATGGCAGAGCTATGTGTGCGTGAGTGTGGTTAAGAAAAAGGGAACGAGGCCTTCTGTCTTTTAGATGCATATTCATGGGGAAACTCAAAGTTCGTTGAGAAAACTTTCATTTATGTATTTGATTCTTGATAATTAAAGCACATTAACTGAAAGGGAACCATTCATTTCACAGTTTTGTTTGTAGTTTGGTGTTGTTAGCACACTCTCTCTAGTGTGTTTAATGTACCATTTAGCATTTATTTTCTGGTTGTTCTATTTTTAAAGTCATAAGATCATTTTTGATTGAAAATTATTTATCACACTTTTTGAACTAAAGGTTTTAAAAGCATTTTTTCCTTGTTAATTATCAGTAACTGCATGTATCAGTCAGAGTTCCACTAGAGAAATAAAAACAGTGAGAAATTATATACATCCTGGTGTGGCACTGTAGAATAAGCACTGAACTGCTAACCACAAGTGGCTGCAAGGATGGCCTCAAACATAACAACAAATGTGAAGATGGCATAGGATCATGCAGTGTATCATTATATGGACCATAGGTCATACATATGTATATGGTTGGATGTGTTAAAAAAAAAATTTTTTTTTTTTAATTAGGTATCTTCTTTTTTTTTTCTAATGTTTTATTGTGACTTATGTAATAGTTTACATGGGAGAACATTAGCTTTATATTCATCCTATATATATAT
>NW_006408946.1:564820-572661 GCF_000296735.1 Chrysochloris asiatica | reverse complement strand
TCTCTGCCTCCATCTCTGGTGTCACTGCTTCTCTGGGTAGGGTCCCGCTCTCCACTCTTCTCCCTTGATGATCCTAGGGACCTCCGTTCCTGGACAGCAAAGTCAATCACACGCCTCCTTTTGCTGCAAAATGTCTACCTTTACATTTCCAAACCTCACAATCAGTCCTGATAACAATTATTCACTATTGTATTACAAGAGACCTATCCGCATCTCCTTTCATCAGCCCTGCCCAGACAGATTGGATACTACTCAGTGGAGCATCCACCTTACTTCAAGCCTTCTGGATCTAGGCTCCCTCTTGAAAGCTTGTAAGCCAGTCACTTCTTGCCTTTGTATCCCTCCCCTCCCCATCGCATTGGCTAGCCAGTGTCCAAGTTGCCCATCCCTGTCTACTCTGTATGGAGAGGGTGGGAATGATCCTCGCTGTAAAAATTTGTTCCCTGTTTTGAGCTACTGCATCCATAAGTGTAGGACAAGTTCATCAAATTGTATCAGATTACTCTCTTTTTCTTCTTCTTTCTTCTTCTAGCTGAGCTCTGATTATCCAATCATTGAAGCTAGGTCAAGTGGGTATTATCTGCAAGTTTGGGTGTTCTTGTGCATATGCCCTCTCTTCTTATCATCTGGACCCTTCACTCTCCACTCTAGTCCTCTGTGGCAATTCCTAGACTACAGTTTTTTGTTTTATTCTTTTTTTGGGAGGAATTTTTTTATTTTTCCCACAGGAATGGTGGAAAAGAAGGCTGACATTAGACTTAGTTTTAGATGTAGTTGAGACTTGATGAAAATTCCAGGAAAACTGCTGGAGTTTTTTTCCAGTAAGGGTTTTAAAGTTAACAACTTCTTTTTTGTCTAAATTATTTTTCATAAAAACTATGAACATAATTTAATTGTTCATTTTATTACTGAGCTAAAAAAAAACAACAAAAAAAAAAAACCTTAGCTGATCAGAGGAAAAAACTGAAGATTCACCAAAAAGCAACTCATGCCACCCTACCTTTCTAACAGTGATTTTCATTGTTTTTAGCAGTGTTTTGAACCAAGTTACCTATACCATTCACTTTCCAAGAAGTATATTTTTTTCCAAGTAAAATACACTAACACATACACTTTATTTTCTGGGTGAGAATGTGCTAAGATTTAGGAAGGCTGATTATTTTGATTGTCAACTATGCAACTTTCTTTTTGGTGACTATGACTCCTTATCATAAAAGCCACGGATCAGTAAGATCTCAACTTAGCCTGTGTACATTGCCTGGTTAATCATCCACATCCCATAAAAAAATGTAATAATAGCAAACGAATTCAAAGTGAAGAAAAGAATTGAAAAATTCTCCTATAATTGTGCAAGGTGCTTTCCATTTATTGCCTCATTTATTTTTTGTAGAGTGTTGTTGTTATTGGAAATTTAACACTTTTTAAAAAGTATTTGTAGTTGTTAGCCTTACATTTCTATTCATGGGAATATTCCTCCTTTGTTGATGTTGTTGGCACTTCCCATTTTATGGTACCTACCAACCCACAAGGAGCTCTGGTAGCATAATGGATTTAGAGCTGGTCTGCTAACTACAAGATCAACAGATTGAATCTACCAGTCTCTCATGGGGAGAAAGAAGAGGCTTTCTACTCCTAAAGATTTATATCCTCAGAAACTCTATACAGGGTAGCTATGAGTCATCAGACAATATCTTTGATATCCTATGCGAGTTAAGTTTTACTAAAGGTAATACAGAAATGGCTGTAAGCATACATTGACAGAGAACTTCCAAAGGTTCAAGCCGGATTCAGAAGAGCCCGTGGAATGAGGGATATCATTGCTGATGTCCGATAGATCTTGGTTGAAAGCAGAGAATACCAGAAAGATGTTTACCTGTGCTTTATTGACTATGCAAAGGCTTTCGATTGTGTGGATCATGACAAGCTATGGACAACCTTCCAAAGTATGAGTATTCCTGAACATTTACTTGTGCTCATGAGGAATCTGTACATGGACCAAAGTAGAACAGAAAATGAATGGTTTAAAATTAAGAAAGGTGTGCGAGAGGGTTGTATTCTTTCACTATACTTATTCAACCTGCATGCTGAGCAAATAATCCGAGAAGCTGCAATATATGAAGAAAAATGTGGCATCAGGATTGGAGGAAGACTCATTAACAACCTGCGATATGCAGATGATACAACCTTACTTGCTGAAAGTGAAGAGGACTTAAAATACTTACTGATGAAGATCAAAGACCACAGCCTTCAGTATGGATTGTATCTCAATGTAAAGAAAACAAAAATCCTCTCCACGGGACCAATAAACAACATTCTTATCAACGGAGAAAAGATTGAAGTTGTCAAGGACTTCATTCTTCTTGGATCAACCATCAACACTCATGGAAGCAGTAGTCAAGAAATCAAATGATGTATTGCATTAGGCAAATCTGCTGCACAAGACCGTTTTAAAGTGTTGAAGAGCAAAGATGTCTGCTTGAGGACTAAGGTGTGCCTGACCTTATTCTTGGTATTTTCAATAACCTCATGTGCATGCAAAAGCTCAACAGTGAATAAGGAGACCATAGAAGAAATTATGCTTTTGAGTTAGGGTGTTGGAGGAGAATATTGAAAGTACCATGGGCTGCCAAAAGAACCAACAGATCTGTGTTGGAAGAAGTACAGCCATAGTGCTCCTTGGAGGCCAGGATAGCCAGACTTCATCTCTTATACTTTGGACATATTGTCAGGAGGGAACAGTCTCTGGAGAAGGATATCATGTTTGGTAAGGTGAGGGGTTAGAGAAAAAGAGGAAGATCCCCAGAAAGATGGATTGGCAAAGTAGCAGCATTAATTGGCTCAAGCGTGGCAACAATTGTGAGATTGGCCCAGGACCAGACAGTGTTTCATCCTGTTGTGCATAGATAAGGTCGCTATGAGTTGGTACTGACTCGATGGCACCTAACAACAATAATGAGTCAGAACCGACTCGGTGGCATGCAACCAACAACAACAACATCCGTGGGAGAAAGATAAAGCTTTCTGCTCCTGCAAAGACTTATGGCCCTAGAAACCCTATATAGGATTACTGTGTGTCGAAACAGACTTGATGTCAATTAATAACAACAAAACCAACGTTAAACTAATAATAAACACAAGCAATTTCACCTTTAAGTTTCTGAGTTTTTGTTTGCTTTTATTTCCTCAAGTCTTATTTTTATAAATAGTCCTTGTATCATACTTTTATTGTTTCTTTACTTCTATTTATTTCCAAAACATCATTATTACAGATATACCTTGAAGCATTGCATTGATCTCAAAATACACCACATAAAAGAACCCTTTTCATTCATTCATTTTAAAATATTTTATCTTTACCTCTTTTTATCACTTTACCAAGTATTAAGCCATTCTCTAGGGACTGTCCCCTCCTGGTAATATGTCCAAAGTTCATGAGACAAAGTACCAGGGACTACCAGAAGAACAAAGAATTCTGTCAGTGAAGAACTACAACCAGAATGCTCCTTAGAAGCCAGGATGATGAGACTTTCTCTCTCATACTTTGGACTTGTTATTAGCTGGGACCAGTCCCTGGAGAAGGACATCAGGGTTGGTAAAGCAGAGTGTTAGTGAAAAAAAGAAGACCCCCAATGAGATAGATGGATTGATACAACCACAGCAGCAATGGCCTCAAACGTCGCAATTATGAGGATGGTGCAGGACCAGGCAGTGTTTCATTGTGTTGTGCATAGGGTCATTATGAGTAGGAACCAACTCAACAGCATTTAACAGTAACAACACCTCCATGTGCATCGATTGGGAATCCAAGTAAAATGAAATCTTTTGACAACTTTAATCTTTTCTCCATTTATTATGATGTTTTTTTTATTGGTCCAGTTGTGAGTCTTTTTATTTTCTTTATGTTGAAGTATACTTTATATTGAAGACTGTAGTCTTGGATTTTCATTAGTAAGTGCTTCAAGACCTCTTCTCTCCTAGCAAGTACGTTTGTGTCATCTGCATATCACAGATTGTTAGTCTTCCTCCAATGCTAATGCTGCTTTCTTCTTCAGATAGTCCAGCTTCTCTGATTAGTTGCTCAGAGAAGTATGTTGAATAAGTATGTTGAAAGTGTACAACCTTGATGCATACCTTTCCTACTTTCTAACCATTCAGTATTCCCATGTTCTGTTGGTCTATGTACAGGTTCTGCATGGGAATAATTAAGTGTTCTAGAATTTCCATTCTTCACAATGCTATCCATAGTTTGTTAATATCCATATAATCAAATGCCTTTACAGTGTCAACAAAACACATATAAACATCTTTCTGGTAGTCTGTTTCAGTCAAGCGCCATCTCACATCCTCTTCTGAATTTGGCTTGAATTTTTAGCAGGTCCATGTTGATGTACATTGGAACTGGTTTTGAATTATCTTCAGCAACATTTTACTTGCTTGTGATATGAACAATAGTGTTTTTTAATTTTCACATTCTGTTGAGCTGCCCTTCTTTAAAATGGGCACAAATATGGATTTCATATTTGTACATTTGGTTGGCCATGTAGCGATCTTCCAAATTTCTTTGCATAAATAAGTGAGCCCCTCCAGTGCTGCTTCTGTTTGTTGAAACCTGACATTTTGTTGTTGAGTTGGTTCTGACACATAATGGCACTACAGGGACGGCTTCAGAGAACAGCAAGTAGGTTTAAACTGTGGTTCCCAGTCCAGCACTTATCCTACTGCACCACACTAGGGCTCAATACTTAGCGTTGCTGTTGTTGTTAAGTGCTGTTGAGTTGGTTCTGACACTGTATAGGGTTTCCAAGGAACAGTTGGTGGATTCGAACTGATGACCTTGTGGTTCGAAATCCAATGCTGATCCTACAGTGCAACACCAGGAGCCCCAACACACAGTATTCATCAATAATGACTCATCAAGGTTACTACCTATTTTTTTGTTTTTTAATGTGAATTGAGTGAAGCTTTACAGATGAGGTCATCAGTTTTACATTCAATGAATCATACAGTTTGTCTCATTTCAATGCAATCCCTTCCATGCAACGATATCTATCCATCTTCCCATCACTTCTCAACTTTGTCCTTAGGTAAATGTTGCCTCTCTTATTCTGAATAATTGGCCATTCCATTGTGAGCATATCTTACTAGTGTTGTGGTGGTGGTAGTGGTGGTTTTGTGCCGTGGAGTCGGTTCTGACTCATAGCGACTGTACAGGATTTCCGAGGCTGTAAATCTTTACGGGAGCAGAAAGCCTCATCTTTCTCCCACAAAACAGCTGGTAGTTTCGAACTGCTGAACTTAAGGTTTGCAGCCCCATTCGTAACCAGAGCTCCTTTACTAGTATTGTAGTTCTACTCATTGGCTAAAAATTGGGTCACAAGGGTGAGTTCCTTTCCAGGCCTGAAGGGTGGTCAAGCGTCATAGTCTCTTTCTGACCAGTAAGCCTAGTTTTATTTTTGTTTTAATAATTTTGAGTTTTACCCCATATTTCTCCCACTCTACCCAGAATCTTCTAATAGCATACAAAAATAATAGTTATTTCTTAGGGTGTGAATTGCTATTACTTGTGTGGTGCTGCAGGTTAATGTGCTGGACTGCAAGATCAGTTTGAACTGCAAGGTTGGCAGTTCAAGCTCATAGCCATGCCTCAGAAACTCAATACAAGGTTGCTGTGAGTTGGAACCAACTCGATGGCACTTAACACCAACTATAGCTGATTAAACAATAAGAAGTTTTGTTATAGTTCAGTTTTTGCAACTTTCTGCATACAGATGACTGAATTCAGAGTTCCCCCTCCTTTTATCAATGCATTATCATATTGTGGGTTTCCTTCTACTCACTTCTGTCACTTTTTATGCAGAGAAACGTAGCTAATGTGAGCATCAAGATCAATGTTAAGGATAACAATAACAATTAAAGACAGTATTGTATATTCACCCATACACCAAGTACACTTAACTGCTTGCTTGTATTACCCCATTTAATCACCGTTAAAAATAGAACTATTGTTGATTCCATTTTAGATATGAGGAAGTAGAGACTCTGAAATCCTTGCTTATAACTGTAATAGAGTTGATATGAACAGTTAAGAGTAGAGCGATGACACACACATCCGTGTTGGTCCCGTAGGAACTAATGGGTTGATTGAATGCTACTTTTTGTTTAAGGGTTCTGATTGTTGTCTAAACTTTGCTTACCCAGTACTCAGGCAAATCAAAATGTAACTGGAGAAAAAATAGTATGGTGCTATAAGACAAGCACTGGACTGCTAACTACACGGTTCAAGCCCACCTTCTGCTCCTTGGACACCCTATATAGGTTGTTGTGAGTTGGAACTGATTCAACAACACTTAACAACAACAACAACAACATTGGGGAAATAATATGCATAGGGTATCAAGGAATAGGTTCAGTGAAACAGTCTGTTCAGATCAACCATAGTCCCTGGGTCCCATACTGAAGGTATAAGAGCAAAAAATAAAAGGGCCCTTTCATACCATCCCACCAAAGCTTTGTTGAACACTGCTTTTTGAGCCTCATAACAGGTCATATGGTATCCTAGTGTGGCGCTGCAGGATAATGTGCTAGATTGCAAGGTCAGTTTGAACTGCAAGGTAGGTGGTTCAAACCCACCAGCTGCTTCTCAGAAACGCTATAGAGGGTTGCTATGGGTCAGAATTGACCCAATGGTACTTAACAACAGGCCACAAACAGACTGAAGTGTACAGTGCAAAGACAAGGCAGGGACTCATGCCGTGGCCACGGGAAGCCAGGGCAAGAAAGACAAAAACCCAGGTTGACGGACATAAATAGGTACAGTAATTGCCATTGTAAACAAGGGTCACATATACATCATATAGTGACCAAATCTGTTGTCTGTGTAATTTTGATCCAAGTAAGAAACAAACAGCTGTGCCTTGCTCAGTGATGACAACTATCAGAGTACTGCCAATAATCTTACTCTCTATAAGTCCTGCCACAGTCCTTTCTCCTGAACGTTTCAGGAGCCTGATGCAGAAAATGGATTATTGGTAGGACTCTGGAGATCCACACACATTCAAAGTGATACAGATGGCCATTATCTTTGAGCTGGAAACTGGGTGACTTAGGTAGACAGGACATACCTATTTTCTACTCGGGTCAAAATATCTACCAGGGGAAGATTTATTGGTATGCAATGTGTACCTGGCCTTTGCTTGAAACAATAATTAATGAACTTCTTTGAGGTCCTGTAATCCCTGAGCAGCCACTGCTATTCAGAACTACATTCTTTTCTTCTCTGGCCCTTGACTGTTGCTCTGAGTCCTGCCCAACAGGATAAAGGAGTCAACCCTTCCAGAAGGTAGTATACTCAAGGGATAGCAACAATTTTATTGTTTATTATTATTATTAGATGTTATTATTCCCAGAAGATAGTGAACTCTTCAAGGGAAAGGGCGACATTATTTTTTTGTATCTCTAGTAGTCCTGGTATGGTGCTGTGGGTTAATGTGTAAACTGCAAAGTCGGTTTGAACTGCAAGGTTGATGGTTCATGCTCACCAGTAGCTCCTTGGAAAGCCTTTACAGGGTCGCTATGGGTCGGAACTGACTCAACGGCACTTAACAACAATGACAACTAATGCTTAGAACAACGTTGGTCAAAGAGTAAATTGATGATTTCTTGTTAGGTTGCTTTGACATTACTTTGGTTCTTAACTCAAAAAGGCTGTTGCTGTTGAGACAATTCTGATTCCTAGTGACCCTGTAAGACAGAGCAGGCTTGCTTGCTGAAAAGTGAAGAGGACTTAAAACATTTACTGATAAAGATCAAAGAGCACAACCTTCGGTATGGATTGCATCTCA
>NW_006408946.1:562119-564165 GCF_000296735.1 Chrysochloris asiatica | reverse complement strand
GCTATGGGTCAGTACCAACTCCATGGCACCTAACAACAACAATCTTTACAAAATAGAGGGCCATTGAAAAAGAGGAAGACCTATAGAGAGAGGGATTGACACTTTGGCTATAAGAATGGGCTCAAACATAGGAATGATTGGTGAGGATGGAGCATAGGTTTTCTACAGGTCTGAACTGATTCTATAGCAACTAACAACAACAACCTTTATAGAAGCAGACTGCCACATTTTTACACCTGTGGAGCAGCTAGTGTTTTGAAGTGGATAAAACCTTCCCCTGAATGCTTAACTACTGTGTTATCAGGGCTCCTGCAAAATTATATAGGCTTGCAAAAAGGTGTAGATGAAAAAAATATTGCTTCTTGCTCCTTGGTTATCACCAAGGACAACGTTGCTTGAAAGGATTGAAACATTTTATATCTCTACTAACCATTTCCCTAGGAAGAAAAGCCAAGGCTGTGTAATGCTGATTAACAATGTTAATGTTCTTCTGTAGGCGGACAGGCAACTCAGAGGCTTGCTTCTCACCTTCCCCCTCTTCCTTAGATAGAATGACTTAACTCCTCCTAATTTTCAGAGTGAGAGAGAGAGAGATTGAGACTTATTTACAGTTATGCAGACTCTACGACTCTACACGTATGACATATATCCTGTAGGAATTTAGAAAGCAATGAATTTTAATCTACAACAACAACACAAAACCCTGTGCTTAACCTGATCTGTCATAACACAATAAATTAGGAATTAGGAATGGAGAAGGCACTTGATGCTTTAGGCAATCCAAGGGCCTTTGCACTGAAACCAATGAGGCTTCAGTATCAGAAACTGCTACAGCCTCTAGAGCTCAAAGACTATGGGAAAAAAGAAAACATCACAACACACCTAGCAGATGATAGTCTCAGCTTTTTTATTTGACTGATAGACCCCGTTTCTCTCACAAATTTTATTGCCATTCTTGTTGCCAGGATCTTATTGATGATGGTGCGGTATTTGTTAGTTTGCCCTTTGACAAATTAAATGAGGTTGATTTGTGTTTACAAATAAATTTCATAAAGCGTGTTTATCCATGGTAATAAGGGGTGAGCACTGGGCCAGGAGTCAATTAATTTTAGCTTAATTCCTTACTAACTACTGGGTGGCCTTTGGCAAGAACCTCATCTCTCTGGGCCTCATTTCCTTACCTCCAGATTAGCAGGTTAGTTCAGGTGACTTTGAGTTGATCCTTGTCAACTCTAATGCTCTGTGTTATCATTCATGAGACTGTGAGATATGATGAAAAGACGTCTACTTAAAAGATCCAAAGACATGGTTTCATGTCCCCACCTTGCCCATCAATTTCCCTCTGCAGTCATTTACCAGCCCCATTAGACTAATCTGAGTCTTGGTTTCTTTCCTCTGTGAGATGCATTCCTATTCTATCACTCTATGATATTACTTCTTTAATTTGAAAATAACACAAATACAAGGTCTCGGAAATTACCTTTAAGTTTTAGTACTGCATAGATTGTACCACATAAACTACTCAGTCTGAACATCAACCACAGCATTTATTGGGCAATCAGATGATTTATCTGCACCACTGTGTAGGACTGAGAGGATGCATATTTTGCAAGCATTGTTCAACAAAGGCAGTTTTATTTCCTTCATTGTAATACAATTTGGGGGAGTGCGGTGACTCCAAATAATAAGCCTTGGACTGCAAACCATAAGGTCCACAGTTCAAGCCTACCAGCTGCTCTGAGGAAAAACTATGAGGCTATCTGCTCCTTTAAAGATTAAAGGGTTAAAGATTAAAGCCTCTGAAGTCAGAGTTGTTGTGAGTCAGAGCAGACTCGATGGCACTTAACAACAACAATAATAATAATGCAATTTTAAATCACCGTTAATATTTAGTACTAAGTACCACCATGCTCTCTTGTTCTCATGATGTTGAACACTGTGTCAAGTTTATTTGTTTTAAGTGCTGTTGAGTCAGTTCTGACTCATGTTGTTGTGAGGTGTCATCAAGTCGGTACCAACTCATAGTGACCCTATGCACTACAGAAT